>NC_135783.1:186413946-186588946 GCF_051106095.1 Pogona vitticeps
CTCTTTTCCCTCCAAAATCTCTGATTCTTTTCTTCCGCCAGCAGGGCAGTACCATTTTGGAACTCCCTTTCTGTCTTTTCTCCTCTTCTTGAGTACCTGTAGTTCCTTTGTCTTGTAACTAGCTTTCCTCCCTTCCCTTCTAATTGCCTTTGCTTCTGTTAAAAAGCAAAAGAATTACTGGGATAGCTTTATCCCCGTTGTTCCTATGCCTCTCATGGCTTCTCTTCTTGATTTGTTTATGCCACCCACACCTCTTTTCAAAAACTAAGCTCTACAGAGACAGAAATTCTGAATCCAGTCAGATAGTCCGAGTGGCTTTTCTGCCTCAGAGAGCTCCATAACACAAAGACGTCAAACAGGACCTGGTATTCACAAAGCAGAAAGGATAGAGATTTGAGGCTTAGAGCTTTGCTGTGGGAATAAGCATTTCTTTCTTGAGATGCTGTTGCCAAACAACCATTCAAGTGAATGGCAATCTGTGAACGACCTCCTTTCTCCTCAACTGTCCTTATGGAGAATTCTGCTGTGGAAACCATTTCGGTCCAACAAACTCTTCTCTAAAGGGTTTTACTTTATTAAACTGTTCTTTCAGCTTTGGTGTTGTTTACCATCCAGTCTATTGCAGCTCTGCAGTTCTAAGATGATGATTCCTTTGATTTTTGACAGAGGTCCAAACTTTCATTACAGAGATAGCCTTATCTTATGATTCATCTCATGCTGAGCCTCCAGTGCCAACCAAAGTCTGTAGACATTCCTCTGACCAGATTGTGTGCCTGGGTTCTGCCTTTGAAGGCAAGATCCAGGAAGGAGCTCCTATTCATAGGATTAGGCAGAGTACCAACAAGAAAGTTGAGGTTTGCTGCCACCATGAACAGTACAGCAAAGGGTTTTCCCCTGAAGAGTTCTCTCCTGACTCTTCTGATAATTTTGCCCATTACTATTGGGAGCCTTCTTGGAGAGATACAGCTTGATATCAGTACGTTTGATCCTCATCCAAGCAAAACTGGCATCCATTTAGGCCCAAGAAACAACATTCCCCTCAGTATCAAGATTATTGTTTCTCAAGATTGCATCAACATTATGACTACCATGTCAATTCAAAGAGATGGAGTATCCAGATCCATTTCAATCTGGCTTCAGGCCTAGTTATGGGGCGGAGATTGCTTTGGTCGCCTTTGTGGATGACCTGCGTTGGGAACTAGATAGGGAGGAGGAGGATGTCCCTGTTGGTTCTGCTGGATCTGCTGAACTGCTTTCTATGCCATCAACCATGATATCCTTCTGGTCCATCTCTTTGGGATGGAACTTAAAGGCACTGCTTTATGGTGCCTACAGCCCTTCCTGGAGGAGAGAACTCTGAAGGTGGTGCTGGAAGGGTTCCTGTTCAACACTCTGGCCTACACAGCCCCTCGGGGTTCTGTTTTGTCTCCTCTGTTAGTTAATAATTACATGAAACTGCTAGGAGAGGTTGTCCAGAGTTGTGGGGTTTGATGTCACTACGGCAGTACGCAAATAACACCCAACTCTTATCCTTGCCATCTAAATCCAAGGAAGTTGCTTCGGCTCTAAATCATTGTCTGGTGTCAGTAATGAACTGGATGAGGGTGAATAAAATGAAACCTAATCCAGACAAGACAGAGATGCTCCTGGTCAAGCAGCCTGTGCTTGATGGAGTTACACTACTTCTGAAAACACAAATGTGTAACTTGGAGGTGCTGCTAGATTCCTCTCTGAGCCTGGATGCCCAGATTTCGGTTGTGGCCAGTAGCGCATTTGCACAATTAAAAGTACCCTGTTTCCCCGAAAATAAGGCCTAACCTGAAAATAAGCCCTAGTATGGTTTTTCAAGATGCTCGTAATATAAGCCCTACCCCAAAAATAAGCCCTAGTTAACTGAAACCCCGCCCTCCACCATTGTGCAGCAACCAGAAGATGACATGACTGTATTTTAATAAATTTAGATTGTTGTACATGGGGGGGGGGGAATAAAACATCCCCTGAAAATAAGCCCTACTGCATTTTTGGAGCAAAAATTAATATAAGACCCTGTCTTATTTTCAGGGAAATATGGTATGTACCAGCTGTGCCCATTCCTGAAGACGTCTCATCTAGCCATGGTGGCACATGCATTAGTTACATCCTGCTTGGATTACTCTAATGTCCTCTATCTGGGGCTGCCTATGGAAGGTAACTTCAGCAGGTCAAAAATGCAGCAGCTAAATTGCCGACTGGGGCTGGTTACATGGATCACCTAACCCCCCTAGTTACACCAGCTCCACTGACTGCTGATCTGTTTCTGGGCACAATTCAGAGTGCTGGTTCTAACTTGTAAAGCCCTAAATAGTTTGGATCCAAGCTGTCTCAAAGACCATGTATCCCATTATGAGCCTGCTTGGGTGTTAAGATCATCAGGGGAGGCCTTTCTCTCAGTCTCGCTACCTTCATAGGCATGTTAGGTTAAGACACAGGAGAGGGCCTTCTCTATTACTGCTCCCAGACTTGGGAACTTCCTCCCACAGGAGGCCAGACTGGGCCCATCTTTGCTGTCGTTCTGCAAGTAGACAAATGACCTTTCTCTTCAGGAAAACTTTCCCTCAGAGACGTGCTACCTGAGTGGGATTTCTAAATGGATTGTTATGTCTTATTGCTTAGAACGTGTTTCTAGTATTGCTTTTGTTTACCATTTCTCAGAGTGGTATTTGTTTGTTCCTTTTTACTATTTGTATACTCATTGTTTTTTACTTTTAAATATTGTCTTTTAATGATGTATGCCATTATTTGTTATTATTATTTATTTAATTTATATCCCGCCTATCTAGTCGTGGTGGACTACTCTAGGCGGCCATCTCTGTATACTCATTGTTTTTATCTTTAAATTTAGTCTTTTAATGATGTAAGACATCTTGGGTTCTTTTTAAGGAGAAAGGTGGGGTAAAAATATTTTAAATAAATAAATACAATAAATAAGGATTGTTCAGAACTGAAGTTGATCCAGGTTACCTCACTTTCCTTGCTTCCAGCACTAGCATTTAGCAATTATTTGTCTACTTCCTCAGTCTACAATTGCTTTCTTGCTGCATGATGACCTACTAATTCAATAAAACACCTCCAGGTACAGTGGACCCTTGACTTACAGACAGCTTGACTTACAGACTTTTTGAGTTACAGACTTCTCTGGCCGCAAAATTTAGGTTTGACTTGCAGCCTGAGAATTGACTTACAGACCAGAAAAAAACCAAAATGGAACAAAAATGGCCTGTTACGGGATTAATCCGTTTTCAATGCACTGTAGGTCAATGGAGACTTGACCTACAGACTTTTTGACTTCAGAATCGCCTTCCAATATGGATTAAGTTCTCAAGTCAAGACCCCACTGTACTCACAATTCAGTAGATTTTACACTTTTCATGTCATAATGATTTATATATAACTATAGACCTTCAAGACACATATTTGGATTTAGCCATTTATGCATTTTTCTATTTCTTACAATGGGTACCTTGGCCTTTCCAACTCAAGGTTCTGACATTTGACCTTTCCAGTGTCAGCAGAGTATTTACAAAAGGCATTACAATGGTTCTAGGCGATCAAACTTACATATGGCTGAGTGTGAGCTCTTCAGATTGACCTCCTCAGTTCTTTATGTAGCACACTCTGACCTTCATAGATAACTTAGGGCTCAAGATACTACAAAGTCTCAAGTCATTGATTTCAAGGGAGCCTACTTAGATCCTGGACATGTAGGAGCCACGCTCCTGTTTGTCAAGGCAACAGTACTTTGTTCCAAAGTAAACCACCTCTTAACAGCTCTCATATTGATTCCTAGGAGCATACAAATGGCCCTTTGTGCTCTGTTGTTTTTAAATGTGTTTTAATATTGATATTAGTTACCATTTTAATATAATACTTGTTTAATTCTTTTTAAATATTTGTATACTTACTGTTTTTAGCTTTTACTAAAATACTGTTTTAATGATTTAATCCACTTTGGGTCCTTTTGGGGAAGGAGGAAGGGAGGGATGGAGCTTCGTGTCTTTCCCAGTGGCAGTTTGTCTATTCCCTAGGTTATGTACTCATATGATGTCCTGCAACAGTGGTTTATAAGGGACGTTAGAAAGAATCAGAAAGCTTACCTATGCTTTCTCACCCATATTCACAGGCTACCTAATTGGTCCCCTAGCACTGATGTGATAAGGACCAAGTTATCTCATGTTTTTAGTGTCAAATTGTACAAGTCATTGTGTTTTCTACATTAATAAGCCAAGTTTTTTCCCAAATTAATACATTAATAAGCCAAGTGGCAGACATTTGTTGGATTGCTACCCCCAGAACCATGTCTAACTCATAGCAGTACATCTTCCAGAAAATATTAAAATAGACATTGCCAATCACAAATTCACTTCTCTATAAGTGCTACCTGCACTGTCTGATTTTCACGCTTTTCAACAAGCAATTTCGATGCTTTTGCTCCAGACAAGTCACATAGCACAGCACATGCAAGGACACTCTCTTTTGTACTGACATTCCTGGCCAGTGCTTTTCTTTTATTCCAATTGATATCAAGAGTTTTCACACAAATAAGACAAAGTTGCATTCTAATAATGCCATTGTGTCTGAAAGGAACTTCTCTTGCATCTCTCTTACATTTGTTGGGAGAGGGAGTTTCAAAGCCTACCAGCCCAATTAAATCTACTTTCCATGGAAAACTCAAGACTAGGAACTTGAGGGCTTTTGATGGGAAGAGGGATGAGTGGGTGGGGCTCCAACCAAAGCACATTAGCACAGCTTCAGATAATTCTGAATGTTCTGTCCAAGTTCACAGGTGGCCACTAGAAGACCCGCCGTTACAGGTAAGCAAGCTGTTCTTTCTCCAAGGACAATCGGTTGACCAAAGGCAATTAAAAAAAAAACACAGCACGGCAAGTGACACAGAAGGAGCAAAGGGAACACACAGAGTTACAATGCTATTTGTTTTGTTTTCCCCATTGCACTGGACATGTAGAATCACGATTTTTTTCCATGAACGGTCTTTAGAAAAGGGTGCTCAGCACTGTTGGTTGACTAAAGCAAAAAACAAAAACAAAAAAACCCCCACAAATTCTACCATTTCCTCATACAGAAAATTACTATCCATTCAAATTAATTTGGCACATCTCTTCCATGAAACAGTATTCTGCACGTAAATGCAGTATAAGTACCACTACATCATAGGGCATGGAGGGTCCAACCATGACTGACTACCTGGAGCTGATCATTGTCTTGGATGCATCCAGGGAGTGCATTACATGCACCACCTAGAGGTATGAGCAAAAAGCCTTCAGACGTGACCATTTAACTTGAAAATCTTGACCCTACTCTAGTTTCTTTTTTCTGTGAAACATAAGGAGCATACATTGTCACTGTTTTTCATTTATTAGGGGCCCATTTCAAGTTATATTTCCTTACCTTTAGGCTGATCTTGGACCATCTATTCAGATATCAAAAGCTTTATGCGAGGGCTTCATAATTTATTTTCACCTTGGTTCTCAAGACCACCAGCCTGGAGTTTGTCTGTTGTGCTCGGACTTGCTATCAAGACTTTCAAACCTGTAGCCATTATGGAGTTCAGACTTCTCTGTCTGAAGTGAAAATACAGAACTTCCAGTCTCACTCCAAAAAACTTCCAGTTAGGTTGTATCTGCAGTCAACTCTTGACGCTTGTTATGAGCTAGCTAACCTCCCAAGGCCTTTTTCTGCCCATGACTATTCCTTCCATTGCTCCACTACATCAACAGCCTTTTTGAAAAGAACCCCATTGCTTAAAATCTGCAAAACAGCTAGTACCTACAGTTATAATACATTATAGACTGGACACTAGATCCCAGCAGGATGTGCATTGGGGCCAAGCTGTCATGTCCTTGTTACTACAGAGACCTGCGTTCCCTCTTCCATCAGGTGAGATTGCTATTATCTCAGTGTGCATTCACGGGGACCATAAGCACAAACAGGTCACTTACCTGTAACTGTTATCGATGGAGTTGTCCCCTCTGAATTCACATGTCTCTCACACCTCCCTCTTTCATCTCTCTGTTTTGCTATTATCCAGGGCAGATTAGGAACTTGAGGGCTTTTGAAGGGAAGAGGGATGAGTGGGTGGGGCTCCAACCGAAGCACATTAGCACAGCTTCAGATAATTCTGAAATGTTCTGTCCAAGTTCACAGGTGGCCACTAGAAGACCCGCCGTTACAGGTAAGCAAGCTGTTCTTTCTCCAAGGACAATCGGTTGCTCCAAGGCAATTCAAAAGAAAAAAAAACAGCACGGCAAGTGACACAGAAGGAGCAAAGGGAACACAGAGAGTTACAATGCTATTTTTGTTTTCACCATTGCACTGGACATGCAGAATCACGATTTTTTACCTCATGAACTGTCTTTAGAAAAGGGTGCTCAGCACTGTTGGTTGACTAAAGCAAAAAAAAAAAAAAAACACCACAAATTCTACCATTTCCTCATACAGAAAATTACTATCCATTCAAATTAATTTGGCACATCTCTTCCATGAAACAGCATTCTGCACGTAAATGCAGTATAAGTACCACTCCAGAGGTATGGCTAGAAGCATTTGATAAATTAGCATTCTTCAGTGAAGCATGTAATTCTGGTTTTAATCAACTGCAATTAACGTGTTCTATATTTAATATGTGTGGCTTATTGCACTGGAGGGGTATGTCTTGTTTAAACCTTGAACAATTTGATCTGGATAGTTCTTAGTCCAAGGTATGAGTTGTTCATGTATCTCTAATTCAGTTGTTCATGTATCTCTAATTCAGTAACGACTACCATTGTTATCACTTTTATTGCTATGTTACTTTTCCATGGTAAAGTGTCTGATAAATAATTTACATAATCACATTTGAAGCTTCCAAATAATTAAATAAAAATTATATACGAACTTTGGTCACCTAAATAGGGTGAACAGCTGCTACTAATATCAAAAGAAAGCGAAGCAAACCTCCAATAAGAGAAGGTAGAGGTTAATACTTCCCTACACGTGAATTTAAATACATATGTATATACAGTACAGTCATGGCCAAAAATATTGGCACCCTTGCAGTTCTGTCAAAAAAATCCAGCTGTTCTCTCAGAAAATTGTTGCACTTGCAAATGTTTTGGTACTCACATGTTAATTTCTTACGGTAGTGTTACAGTACTTACAGTAGAGTTACAGTTGCCAGTAGGGAGTGACTTGGGTCTTTTTTCTAGGGCCCTGGCCTACCTGAGCATCTTTGCTCCAAAGTAAGCATTGGAGCATCGTGGTTCACTGACAGGGAGGGAGGGAGAGAAGGGATGGGGATAGGCCCCCTTTCAGTCTTGGGGTGTGAGATAAGAAGGCAAAATTGCCACCTGTGAAGGAGAAAGTGTATGAATGCTTCTAGAAAGAAAGCTAGTGGTACCCACAAAAAAAACATGATGCAACTATTCCATTTTAACAGATACTTAATTCTATGAGCTGGACAAAACTACAGAAAGTCTTATAATGATTTGTCTGCAAAGTTATTTTATTATGCCAAGGAAATTAAGCAGCGCAAGGCTGAGTGGAAGAGAAGCAGGGTAACCGGATAACTTAGGCCTCACCACCCAAGCTACAGATTTGGGTCAACGTGGTTGCAGGATTGAGATGCCAGCTGGAACAGAGCTTGAAAGAAACTAGTTACAGGAAAAAGAGGAAATAAATATTTATTTTCTACTTTCAAATATTACCAGTTACTGTTAAACACCTTTGGACAGGAATATCCCAAGTTTGATACCATTGTCTTATCAATCTGAAATTCCAAAAGAAGTATCATTTTGTCTTTTCAATTGGTCTAAATATTTTCAAGATCCAATGCTCAATTGTGATACAGAGAACGGAAGAGTATTTCTCTATATGTTTCCAATGACAATGGAAATGTACATACAGCATAGTGGAATAATTCTTGCATATGGGTCAACACAGTAATGATAACACTGAAATGGTTGTCCAAAATAATTTCTAGTACAATGAGTTCCTTTTAAAAGAGGGGTGTGTGTGTGTGTGTGTGTGTGTGTGTGTGTGTGTGTGTGTGTGTGTGTTGTGTGTGTGTGTGTGTGTGTGTGAGAGAGAGAGAGAGAGAGAGAGAGAGAGAGAGAGATTCCAAACTCTGCCCTGAGGGGTTGTATGCAGACCCCAGGCTCTACAGGGCCCACGCTGCCCTGAGGTTAAACCTAACCCTGCACCACTGTCAGCAATTAGCAATTTAATCCGAGGGGAAATTGTCGTATGCTAGCCCAGTGGTTCTTAACCTTTGTTACTCGGATGCTTTTGAACTGCAACTCCCAGAAACCCCAGCCAGCACAGTTGGTGGTGAAGGCTTCTGGGAGTTGCAGTCCAAAACTCCTGAGTAACCCAAGGTTGAGAACCAGTGTGCTAGCCGAACCTTTCCCTCAAAAAGTCATATAAAGAAAAGACACATACTGTATATTGTATCTTCAGTGGATTATTTAATGAATATAATTACTAAATAAGCTCATGACAAAATTTTAAACTAAAAAATCAATATCCACCCTTTTCCTTGTCGACTGCCAGCCACCATAAATGAAATACCTGGAACAAAATCCAATAGAGGGAAAGGGCACACTGGAAGGGCAACCCTGCAAGCTGTTCTCCTTTTTTGCTTGTGGTATCTCATGTGTAGAGGCAAGTGATGTGGTGTGGGATAGACAACTTGTAAATATAGCTAAGAAATTACTTATTTCCCCCCATAAAAATGGCTTAGTTCTGTCTGTTTTGAACAAGCCCTTGCATTGGTAACATAAGTAACGGAAGTAACATTGGTAACGAAAGTTCTGGGGGTGGGTGACCCTGTGGATGGTGGCTTGGGAAAATCCCTCATGTTTGGGGGGGTGGCCCTGGCTGCGAAGATGGGGTCCACAGCCTGGGGGTACACCTGGACCCGATGCTCATCATGGAAGCGCAAGTGGCGTTGGTAGTCCGCACCGCCTTTTCCACCTTTGGCGGATTGCCCGGCTGCGACCTTACCTAGACACGGGGGCGCTCACTACCTTAGTACATGCGCCTGTAATTTCTAGATTAGACTACTGTAACGCGCTCTACATGGGGCTTCCTTTGAAGCTGATGCGGAAACTTCAAGTGGTGCAGAGTGCGGCAGCCAGACTCCTTACTGGAATGAGAAAATATCAACATATCTCTCCTACTCTGGCCACATTGCATTGGCTGCCCATCCGTTTCCGCATTGACTTCAAAGTGTTAATGCTTACATATAAAGCCCTAAACCATTTAGGACCTCGATACTTGGCGGAACGCTTACTCCCAACTAGCTCTACCCGTGTCACCCGCGGGAGCCAGGAGGTGAGGCTGAGGAGCCTGACGCCGAGGGAGGCCCGGAAGGAAAGAACTAGAAACCGGGCCTTCTCGGTGGTGGCTCCTCGCCTCTGGAATAACCTACCTCCAGAGATTCGCCCTGCACCCTCGCTGGGTACTTTTAAGAACCAACTAAAAACATGGATGTATAGGCAGGCCTTCCCTTCCAGTTAATTCCTGTCCTCTTTCCTTTTCTCTCTCTATTTGGTTTATTTTGTATTTTTCCCATTGCAAAATCATTTAATAAATTAATTGTTATAAATTTTTCTTGAACTTGTTATGTTTTATGTTGTAAGCCGCCTAGAGTGGTTGAAATGACTAGATAGGCGGGGTATAAATACAATAAATAATAATAATAATAATGAAGATGACAGCTTAGGTTAAGCCTGTAACTTCTGGCTACTGAGTTTATTCAACTCTGCATCTACTGGTTGAACAGTCAACTGGCAGATAACTTACAGAGGTAATCACGGAGTGCCTAGCAAAGAAAGGAATGCTAAATTCTTACGACCAAATTATTTGTAAGCGCTAACCTGCCATTCAAGCCAAAATCATGTTACCGTTATTCCGGCAGATCTTTGTGTCTGACAAATCAGAGTAGCAGATGAAGTCTGTGTTTCGCTCCAATCACACACAAAAAAAACCCCCAACAAAAACAACTAATCACAAAACAAAGGAAGTTAATCTGCAGATGTGGAAGGGAAACTCTTGCTCTTAGAAGTAGATGCTATCAGCAGTTAAATAATTCCTTGTTCCAATAACAAGTTATCTCAGTAGTTTTGTTTCACCCAGTGAATGTTCTTGAATTTTACGGTGCAAATGGAAAATAACTATGGGATGCTAACTGTTATGGAGGGGTGGGAAGCATAGCCCTGGCCATCAGTGAGAGCTTAACTTTTTTCATTTGAAATCACTGAATATTAACTAGCTGACCTGAGTTTGCTGAACCATGTTCTGTCATTTCAGGTGGCATTTTGTGAGACTTGTTACCTTTCTCCAGAGCATTAAAAAAACAAACAACCAAAATTATTTTAAGCTCTCCTCATTATTACATACAAGATTTTTACTCAATTATGTGCTTGACATAACAAGTACTTGAATAAGTACTGTGTTGTCCAGAGACCCATGGCTGAAAAAAAAAACCTTCAGTGTGAATAAAAGGTTGTTTAGGACAGAAATTGCTTTATTACGACCCTTTGAAACTCCACCTGCTAACGTCACTGTCAGTCATGGATTGTTCACATTTCTCTAGAGCTATAAGTGGAGTGATCCATTTCACTGTAGATTATCAAGCAGCTAAGGAGAAAGAAGACCGAGCCAACATTACACAGGTAAGCTATTTTTTTAAAATCATAAAATACTGTAGATACATCTTTGGAATTGCAAATCTCTTCCTATTTTCTTTCAGAAGCAAGTTGTTTGATATACATACAAAACGGAACTCTTTATTTATTTCTCTTTGAAAAAAAGTTATAGGGATTCACAATGATGTTTGTGTAACTGATTACAACTTATTCTGATCCTTCAAGTAGAGAGACCTCGTGTCTGTCACTGGCTCCTGGTCAACCTGGTCTTTGCTCCATCATGTGGAAGATGGTGATCCTGGTTCACTGCACAACAGTGATTTTAAGAGGGTTTGGGCAAGAAACTCCATTAAAGCCTGATGAGACATGGAAACCTCTGGATAACCCTAGAAACAGAGATCTGGTAAGGGAAATTTGGGAACTACACCTGCCTTTCGGTTGTCTGCATAACCATCAAGCCAAGATTAAAATTCCCTTGTACGTAAGCACATTTTTCACTTCATCTACACTTCTGTAGGGTCGAGTCGCTAATGGCTCCAAATGGCCATTAGCCGTATTGGTACAAATGTTTAAGATTGGTCAGTTAATATTTTATTACGCCCAATTCACTTCTGAGCAATGCTTACAATCAGGTGCTAAACAGTGGGCAGTAAACTGTAATGATCTCAAAACATATGCCATGTCAAATAGTTCACTAGTTCCCTTTTTTGAAATGACCCTTTTGTAGTAGTTTCAAAATTTTTATGCCTGTGAACTAGGAATTCCAAAGAATGGGTAATTTGGAGGTGTAGGGGACTAGAAACCAGTTGAAATAAATTTTGTAATTGTCTTCATAATATTAAAAGAGTTAACACTGTGTTCTGAGAGTTATACTGACAAACGATGCCTGGCCAGCCAAATTTGGTAAGTAATAGAACTCTCCCCCCCCCCCATTTTTTATTAATGTCTGGAATGAATTTTTGCAAGCATTGTAGAGCAAGCTGAAGGTTTTGTACAAACACATTTATGAAGAAGGGAGATTCTAATATTATTATTTATGTCCCTTGTCTGCTTGTGTAAATACACACATTTATTTGTGAGGGCCACATATTTTGTACTTTTGTGACCTAGTGTTTACTCTTTACAGCAACAGGTCTAATCTATGAACTTCAGCTTGTGAGCCAGAGTGGTGCACAATATTATTATCAACCTTTACGATTGGGAGATGCCTCCTTAGCTTGTTCTGAAATGTACATTTTTGTCCAGTTTTTCAGAACACTGAAGGCTTATTTTTCTGGGAGAGAGTTTAATCTCAGAAAGTTTCCAGATGCTTTCTCTCTTACCAATGATAAACTGCAGCCAGTTGCTTTCTATTTGGATCCTGCTGTTTCTGCATTTGCAGATTATGAAGAAAATAAAAACTCTCCTACACATCATCTCAGAGGATGAAGAATGTAAATCAAGGTAAATATGTGACATACTCTTCCTGAACCTTCACCCTTATGAAAACCTTTCTGCTTTCTTGGAGCATCATAGAATTGATCATCTTTTTCTACACCATTAAACTTCTTCACTTAAACTTTTTTTAATTTCTCATTTCAATTCAGATAATTTCCAAATCTATGTGATACACTAATTGACATATTTGATACACTTAAATGGCTTCTCACAGGGGTCTGGCTATCATAAACTGATTTGCAAAGGAAGAATAAGATTGTAACTACTCAATTGTTTTTTCGCAAATACTTTTTAAAAAAACTAATATAGATTTTTGTGATAGTTATGGACTGACCTTCTCCCTTGTTTGATCTGAAATTAATAGTTTAAATTAATCTGAATGGCACACTGATCACACTAAATGAAATCAATTTAAATTCTCCAGTAAATTCACTCTTTGTGCTCCTAATCATGCAAATGGGAGTGTGACACTGCTCTGTTCTCTTTTGCAAATGTACCAAATGCAGTGTCCGCAAGAAGTGGAACTCAGATCACAGCAGTGACATACTAACCACAGTGTCCTGTGACAAGGGGAACCATGGTCAATGAGCATTTTTAGCAGTTCTCATGTTTGCCCGTAAAGCTGGGGCTGTTCTACATCCTCTCAACAATATCCATGATCTAAACATCTGTGCTTTATTACTCCAATTGGCCTCACCTACCGCCACAACATGGTTCCTTTAAGTTCGGGAAAAGGGATAGTTTGAAGGACTACAGGACACAGTGGCCAAAATGCTCTCTCATAGTTATGCTAATGGTGTACAAATTTTGGAGACAAATTGCCTCAAGTTAAGAAATCACCAAAGTCATCAGCTGCACAGTGAGTCACACAACTCAGTATGCAACAGATACTGTTTACTGCAACACCTTAACGTATGGTAATTTGCCTCCAAAGATTACACTGTTTCTATTGTACTCGTGTAAATAAGTGAAATGAAATCTAGTGTGTTATTCCACCCCCACCATGGAATTGCAATTAGATACAGTGTTTGAGGAGTAATATCTTTGTTCTTGATTTAAACTGGTATATATTAAATATCTATACTTATATTAAAGGAAAACAAAGTGTGCTGCTTATATACCGCCCCATAGGGCTTAAAGCACCGTCTGGGCGGTTTACAAGTTAATTATGCAGGCTACACATTGCCCCCCCCAGCAAGCTGGGTACTCATTTTACTGACCTCGGAAGTATAGAAGGCTGAGTCAACCTTGAGCCAACTACCTGGGATTGAACCCCAGGTCGTGAGCACAGTTTTGGCTGCAGTACAATGGTTTAACCACTGTGCCACGAGTTTCATGCCTTCTCATGACAGAATACAGAAACATACAAGATACAGTATGTACAAATACCTACCATAGTCTGATTTAATTTTATTCTGAAATGCATGAGAGGCTTAAGAGCTAATCTGAATTCTGTTGTTGATTTCACTCAAAATCTGCCATAATGCCAGAATTAGTTCTACAGCAGAAGGACCTCTAATTTTCTTCATAGAAGATTCCCCCCACTCTCACATTTGAATGGCTGTCTGGCCAAACTCTTGTTTAAGATTAAGAATATACATTGAAAAATGAGAATTGGTCCCTTTGTTATTCTTTCTTTGTTTTGTTACTTATCTTAGAAAACATGAGGTCTAAGATAAGATTGAGCATGATCCCTTACCTCCTTAGTTATTTCTCCTCAGGAGCATATCATGTTTCCCCAAAAATAAGACAGGGTCTTACATTAATTTTTGCTCCAAAAAACGCATTAGGGCTTATTTTCTGGGGATGTTTTATTTTTTTCATGTACAACAATTTACATTTATTCAAATACAGTCATGTCATCTTCTTCTGGTTGCTGCACAATGGTGGAGGGCAGGGTTTCACTTAAATGCGACTTATTTTGGGGTTAGGGAAACAGAGTAGAAATAGTCACACATAGTTCCATAGTCATCTACACTGACCCTCTGATGTACTAAAGGATGAATTGAAGTAAACTACCATTGTTGGCAAAGTATGAAACCTGAATTAGTAGGAATGTTTTCAGCAAAAGTCCCGGAGGTACACATGCTGCAATCTGCCAGTCAGTTATATGTGGGGTAATCAAGCAAAATAATATGTGATAATCTTCAAAATATTTGACGATCTAATTTGACAGACAGACACAGGCCAAGAGCCAATAGCAAACATCTGTATCCAAAGCCAATGGAATCAGGACTTCTTTTCCTCCTCCTCTGGTACTAAAAATCTGCTTCAGAGAGTTTTCTAGCCTGCGAAAATAGATTTTTTAGGTGCATGGAGGGAGCTGCAGGAAGGAGAAGCACCACCAATCCCAGGGGAAGGACACCACTGAATCCTGAAGGCAGTGGGGAAGGCAGATGAACAGAATAGCACTGCTACAATATGGAGCTTTAATCTGCTTCCCTGTTTTGTTTTACAGGTGGCTGTTCACCAGACTATTTGGAAACCTCCATAGGGAAGTGTTTCAAAATAATTACTTGACATAGTACTATTTTTCTTAAGAGGTCAGATACTGCATACAGAAATCAAATGCTCACATTTTGCTCTCTATTTGTATTGGCTTACGTGTAAATAAATGAGATCTTCAAATTATATTTATCCTTTTCTCTGTGGGAGAGTAAAATAAATATTGTCTTAATTTACCTAAGATTTAGAACATTATTACCTAAATGCATTTAAAAACAAACATACAAACACACACAGATAACCTTTCCCATAATTATTTCTTATATTCTCAGTTCTGGTTTCTTATTTTTAAAAGGCTGAGTGTCAATGACATTTACGATAAAATTGTACAACTGGAAATTATGTGAAATAGTATTCATTAATGTGCCTGCTTTAAAAACAGCTTTGAGATGTTTAAGTGATCACAGATGTACTAGCACAACGTGTAGAATTGCATGCCATTTCTGCAGCAATCAACAAGACAGAATATTCTGCTGATTTCATTGTCCAATTCCTTATAACATTATAATCACTGAAATATGTGACCTATTTCAACATCAAAGCCTGGACAAAGTACATATACTTTTACTTAAGTTTATGACTTCAGGCATGACAACAAGATGGCTAATTGAAACAATCAGAGTTTCTGTGTAATCTAACAATTTGTAGAGATTCTTTTGGGATGAATTTACATATTTTTGTGTCAAAGCCTTCAGTCCTATTCAGGCTTGCTTGCAAATAAGCCCCATTCTTCCAATTAAACACACACAATCCCTATCTGGCCTGTAAGAAATTACTAGTAGGATGGCCACTTAACACATTTAAAAAAGAGGGAATGTATCATCAAAAACGAAGAAGCCATTGCATAAAACAGTGTTCACTGATCTATAGATCGTCGTCGTTTAGTCGTTTAGTTGTGTCCGACTCTTCGTGACCCCATGGACCAGAGCACGCCAGGCCCTCCTATCTTCCACTGCCTCCCGGAATTGTGTCAAATTCATGTTGGCTGCTTCGCAGACACTGTCCAGCCATCTCATCCTTGGTCGTCCCCTTCTCCTCTTGCCGTCACACTTTCCCAACATCAAGGTTTTTTTGAAGGAGTCTTCTCTTCTATAGATACAGAGCCCAAAATCGGTAATGAGTTTTATAGCAGTGGTCCCCAACCTTGGGCCTCCAGATCTTCTTGGACCTACAACTCCCAGAAGCTTTTTCACCACCACCTCTGCTGGCCAGGATTTATGGGAGTTGAAGTCCAAGAACATCTGGAGGCCCAAGGTTGGGGACCACTGTTTTATAAGACAGACAGAATTACAATGCATTGCACATGAGTGTAGAAGACTGTGGCCAGGTGACTGGCATCTGTCAAGTCTGCTGCCTTGGTGCTCCCTGTGGATGGTCAACCTCAGCATCCCTGATCGTGATGGCTCTTTACCTTTCAATCAGGCTTGTACTGGACAGTCCTCCAAACAGAGGATACCATCAAATAAAAGACTATGAAGAAGACATGTGGCAACCCTAGTTACCAGTGTAAGGGTCAAACAAAAGGCACTAGTCATAACCTCATGCAAACATAGTTTGCACTATTTGAATAAACCTGAATTTGTTAAGATATTTTTAAAAAGACATCATCAACGGAGCCTTTCAGAGGTAATCTCCACAAAACAAACCAAAGGGAGGATTCTGATATTAACTGAATCATGTTATCTTCAAAGGATAGCATGAATTTGAAATTCACCTGGCCTAGTAACTTATATTTATGCCCCTGACCCATTTTTTTTCTCTCAAGCTACATCAGTGTCTTCCGATCCACCAACTGGGATTAAATATAAGTCACCACATTCATCAGTCTTGCATAGATTTGTAAACATGAAGCTTCTGGAAGCAGATAGAACTAGCTTCTTTTTACCATCATTATCTAGATCGGTATCAGTAATTTGTGGTAATATGACTGTCTCTTTCCTTCCTTTTACAGCATTACATTATTTTAATGAAAACACTCAGTAAAAGTTAACCCATTATTTACCATGATGAGTTTATTTTTTAAAGTGTCTCTTTTCATATAAATACTGGAAATTAGTTGTTGAAACACAGGCTAAGACCACTCCACTGGAAGATCAACAGTAAGTATCAAAGCACACTTTTGAAGTCTTTCCCAATGGTTAGAAAGTTATTTTTAATAAGAATGAATGTAATAGCGAAGCCATCCACAGCTGAGCAGTAGTAAAATGACCCTCTGGGATCCAGATCATCAGTTATTGATTTGGCATACTCATACATCTTAAGAAGAACTTTAAATTTACTGGTGTGACGGAAAATCATGCACTCCTCACATGCTCCTTGAACCAACAGGATATACAATACTGTACTGTCCAGTGCAAGTTAAGTCCCATGGGATTTGCTTCAAGCAAATCTTTTTTGCCCTTTTCTCTGGGGTGATCCCTGATATATCCTTCACGTTGGTTACATCTTGGTTGGATTAAAGACAAAGGATACTCATTTTGGGCGGAGAAGAGAGGTAATTTGAGAGAGGGGTCAGGGAGGCCATACATGTGCATATAGAAAATCCCTCACTCAACAGGGGTGGAGGCCTGAGATACAATCTGTCTCCTATTTCTCATACTGCCCTTTCATCCCTGGCCAGAAAGAGTAGGACCACACACACCAGAAAGACCACTGTTAAAAGAAACGAATCTATTTAGAACAAATGCCCGGGGGGGGGGGGGCAAAACCGACGACGAGTCTCTAGGATCACGTTTTCACATCTTCCCAACAATTTAAAATCGACAACAGCATGGCAGAGGCGCATGCGCACACGTTCGATGGTGGTTCCGCGCTTTGTCCTTTCCCGTGCAGTCGGAAACTTCTAAGTGTAGCACCCTTGGTCCGTCACGAATTAAAGTCCCCCGCTTTAACCGGAATGCGCCTCTTGCTCCAATATTAGATAGATACTTATGTATCGGTTCGCTGGCTCAGGTGCAAAATGTCGGGGTTCAGTCCTGAGCTGATCGACTATTTGGAAGGGAAAATTTCATTCGAGGAGTTCGAGCGGCGTCGAGAAGAGCGCAAAAGCCGCGAGAGGAAGGTAAGGAGACCCTCCGTGGGTCTCTGGGTGGTGCATTTCCCCCATACAGTATATATTCATGCTGTCCCCCTTCTCGGACGGAATTGTCCATAGGCAACCTCACTGCTTTTCCGCTTGCATTTTCAGGTCCTGAAAGAACTACCACGTGAATAATCGGGAGAAAAGGAGAATAATAGGACCTGTTTTATCCCGTAAAAATACAGAGCTGGTGCCGGCCCGAGCCTCCTCATATCGGCTCTACAGCAGTTTCCATTGAGTTCTGTAGGAAGAACTTTTGCTCCACAGTTAGCGTGCAAAGGATTATCTCCAGATCGCGCACGTTAGGTCCGTCTACTCACTGGCAGAGAAGTACAATATTGTAGGATCCTAGTGCTTGCCCGAAATTGGTGCCCGGGAGGAAAGCCCTCCCTCCTATGGGCAACAGCAACAGGTTTGCAAAGTGCATTATAGCTTTACCGTGTTGACACAGTGTTCCTGCATGCGATGCTCATTGTCAAACTAGTTTGGCAGGACTGATTCCCAGGTAAATGAGCATATTTTTGTTTTTAATCCCATACTTTGTAGCTGTGAAAATTGGAGGCTAAGTATACCTACACATCCTACAGGCAGGAATTTTTTAGAGCAGTGAGTTCATGGACTGCAACCCCCAGAAGCCTTTACCATCAGCTGCGCTGGCTGGGATGTCTGGGAGTTGCAGTCTAAGAACATAATGGTTAGGAGCCGCTGTTCATCTAGAGCAGTGGTTCTTAACCTTTGTTACTTGGATGTTTTTGAACTGCAACTCCCAGAAACCCCAGCCAGCACAGTTGGTGGTGAAGGCTTCTGGGAGTTGCAGTCCAAAACTCCTGAGTAACCCAAGGTTAAGAACCAGTGATCTAGAGCAGTGGTTCTTAACCTTTGTTACTCGGATCCTTTTGAACTGCAACTCCCAGAAACCCCAGTCAGCACAGCTGGTGGTGAAGGCTTCTGGGAGTTGCAGTCCAAAATTCCTGAGTAACTCAAGGTTAAGAACCAGTGATAAAGAATAGAAACTGTTAAACTGAGTTATAACACACAGACTTCTTGCATGCATGAATCTCAAAAACATACTGCAGTTCATCCCATATAGGCAATGTCATACTCTTCTACTCTAGGATAATTATTCCCCAGCTTTTTCACTCCCAGTTACTAAGTGCTTTCACAGCCCACTTCACCTGATAGAAGTATACGTTAAAAGGGGAATATAGCACTCAGCTGAATGCTGAGTGATTTCATAACCTACTTCTCACCATCCACTTTACCACCCCATCTGTGTGACTCAATTTGAATTATCACATTGGAGATAATGGTCCCTCTATCTGTATAGCTATAAGTAAAGTAATTGATGTGTACGCTCACACATGTACACAGACAGAGAGATTTTTCTGTGGAAATAACTGGATAAAAAAAATTGTAAACAAAACACAGTTCATGGAGTTTGTTTTCTGTATAAATTGCAACAAATGGGTGATGAACAGTGATTTGTCTGTTCTCAACAGAAATGGATGAACCTTTAGTCTTCCTCTGTATATGCAACTCTATGTTTTGATTTTTTTTAAATAGATAAAAATACAGGTGGTAAGGTTGATCTGTTAAGAGAATCACAGTAACAAGAAGAATAACAGCAAACTAGTTCTTGTATAGAAAAGTTGTGCCAATGTAATTTGTGTATAGAAAAATGGTGCCAACATAATAAAGAGGCAATGCACTTTTTGGAACTGTTACTAATGGCAAATGGAGGGTGTGTTTTCTTTCTGAAGGTTATTCTTGTACAAGCACTGTGATCCTATGATACTACTCTGTCAGGACTTGACATTCAGTAGATGATCAGTTGGATACTGGCCAATATCTGTTAAAAAAAACTAGTGTGAGCCAAAACCTGTATTTTGTGATCAAAAGACCTTTGAGATGAAAGAAAACTCTTTACTAGTCTAGTCACATACATCCTAAGACACATTTCTGGAAATCTCCAGCATGTAAGGCAAATGTAATTGTTTCAATTACACTTGGCCAAGGCTGATGTCTCATCGTGTATGTCTAACCTATGTGCCTTTTAAAAAAAAGTTCCAGGACTGAACTCACAATTCTTTCACATATAAAAATCTAATCTTGGTTATGTCCTGCTTTCATATTTTCATTTTAGTGTCCTAATTGGAACAGTGTGTGGTGGGCAAGTGGACTGAGTTGCTGCTTAGAGAAGGTGCTGCTCTGAGATTCAGCTCAATAATGTGGCCTTAGTCCCAGTCAGGCTGATAGTGGTTAGGGGCTGTATATGTACCTATACACGGCTACAGCTCTTTCTTCTCCTTACCACCAATGGAGGAAGATGAGGAAAGACTGAAGAGGACATGGCTGGAACTTCAAGGTTTCCTTCTCAAGGCCATGGCTGAGTCCTAAGCTGGCTTCTGCCCCTACTTTTACTCCATAAAACAAAGCATATGTGCTTCCCCACTTCTCTTTTCTTAGTGGGCAGGGCATGCATGGGAGGGCTTGCTTGAGATGGGCTGCCTTCAAAGGCCAGGTTTGGCATGCAGGCCAGAGGTTCTGAGTCCCACCTGTATAACATGTCTAGTGCTGACGCACCATAAAGTTTATAGATAAGATGTCTGTTGATATCTTACGTTAATACTGTTTCAACATTATTAAATTGATTAATTTGCAGGATTAAGCCAATGGTGGAAAGAGGTCTCTCTAGGTTTGGCAGCAAGCTTTGGTTCTCTATTGTCCACACATATTTGAAGTATATTCTTCCAGCCTTCCAATAGCATATATTTACTGATTTTTAAATTATTATTTTTTTATTTTGGTTACTGGAAATAACAAGAGCCTTGTGGCATCTTAAAGACTGACAAGTTTTATTTGGCATGCACTTTTATGGGATGCACAACCCCTCCTCTTCAGGGACATGGAATGAAGGTTGTTGTTGGTTCTGGGCCATGTCATGTTATTTGTCCTAATTTCAGAAATGGGCTATAGAAACTGGGAGAAAGAAAACAGCAACCAGACAGATCAGGGGCAGGAAGCATCTCCCCTCTAAGAAGAAGTTTCGTATTTGGGGTTTTTAGTTTAGAAAAAAGTGAAGGAAGAAAGGCCACAATGAAGGGTTGTAATATTATTCATGGTTTAAAGAAAGCAGTGGAGTAACTGTCCTTGATTAAACTGTACAATTGTGAACCCAGACTTACTTTGCTACCTAAGAGTCAGTTATTCAGCTTAGACAGAAAAGTGTTTTTGGCACTGCATTCTGTATTATCACCAGTAAATCAATAAAAATCATTAAAAATCATCTTTTAATCATAGCTTTCTAATCTTTTCAGGACGGAGAAAATGTAACTGCTGAGGAAAACACAGAAGATCCAGATGCCCCCTCTACCTCTGGACAAGGCTCATCTGCTGGACACCAGGGTCAGAATGAGGCAGAAGGTACACACTTTAGCTGTTTCATTCCAAGGGATTATGGAAAAAATAGTTATTTGCTACCATGCTTTAAACGGAAACTGAACAACTTTTTCCTTGCTCTTAAGAATGTCCATTAGGATGAGTTTTGTTGTTTTATTTGGTGGGATCTGGTCCCCAAAAGTCTCCCACCAAGGAAGATGTTTCTCCAACTCCCTCCCCCCCCCATGGAAATGGTCCCTATATGAGTTGCAGATTGCTTTTTTCCTAAGTTGCAGTCCTTTGCCTCCCCCTTTCATCCTCCCAGATCCTCATTTCTCAAAACAAAAGTGGAATTCTGGCCCTCTCCAGTTTGGCTCTTTTGGTTTTTTCAAGTTTTAGTAGTCTGTCAAGTGGCAGCTCACACAGTTTGAGCCAGCAGAGCCAGTGGTGAGGGGTCAGAAGACTTGTGGGCCGAGGACCTGTCGTCATCATTGGGTCCTGTGAGGAGCACATTGGCAGCAAGGGTTCTCCAACAAATGTGATTGTTCAACAACCTTTGAGGCTGTAGTGGAAACTTCAAATGGTGCAAAATGGGGCGGCCAGACTTCTCACTGGGACGAGAAAATGCCAGCACATCTCTCCCACCCTGGCCGCCTTGCATTGGCTTCCCATTCGTTTCCGCATCCACTTCAAAGTGTTAATGCTGACTTATAAAGCCCTAAACGGTTTAGGACCTCGATACATGGCGGAACGTCTCCTCCCACCTAGATCTACCCGAGTCACTCGTTTTAGCCAGGAAAGACGGCTGAGGGGCCTAACACCGAGAGAGTCCCGGAAAGAAAGAAGAAGAAACCGGGCCTTTTCAGCAATGGCCCGTCGACCATGGAACACCTTGCCATCGGAAATCACCCTGGCACCCTCACTGGGTGTTTTTAAGAGTCAGTTAAAGACTTGGCTCTTTAGGAAGGCCTTCCTTCCAGCCAACACTTGATTTTTTCTCTTTAGTTTTCCTTTTTCCCCATCTTGAATTTTAAAATTTGTTGATTTAATTATGCGATTGTTTTATGATGACTATTTTTAATGATGTTTTATAACTGCTTGTAAGCCGCCCTGAGTAGACTCTGTCTAGAGGAACGGGGTAGAAATAGAATAATAAATAAAATAAATAAATAAACATTTTCAGCATCATCCCAAGAAACATTAATGGTTTTGAGACCTTCCTTGAGGGTTCGACACCAGGTTTTTCAAGGCGAGCCTCATTTTCTCTTTCCTCCAGGAGGACCTCCGTAGTGCCACATTTTCACTGGAGCTGAACTGGGCCATTCAATGGCTGTTGTTACACTGCTTATGGGAAGGAGGCCAGGTCACCTCCTTCCCACTTTCATAGTCTTTCTTCTTGTGGGGGGGGGGGAGAATGTTATTGCATTGCTTGTTCCTTGGAATGTTCAGGTCTTCAACCTTGGCTGTCACATCATATTTTAAGTAACACAGAAGTAATGTCCTTAAAATAGTGGGGAGGGAGAAACATGAGAGAGGCTGGCAAAGCTGTTTTTCAGGTTCTAGGACGACTGCGTTGGTTAGTTAGACCACCTTGTAAACTTTTCTCTCTAACCAGAGGAAACATCAGATGGGGTCAGCAAGTCTGTCCATCGGGTGTTTGCCTCCATGATGGGAGAGAATGAAGAAGAGGAGGAGGAAGAAGAAGAGGAAGAGGAAGAAGAGTCCTCTGAGCAGCCTACGGCAGGCGATGTGTTTGCTTTGGAGATGGTGCTTAATAGAGAGACCAAGAAAATGATGAAGGCAAGTATGTCAAAGTTTCGGGGCCCTCAAAGTCTCTTGCTGTTGCTAGAGAATAATGGAGAAATGAGTTGTTTAGTATCATGTTAAAAGAGACAGCCCTTTTGAGGTGCTTACCCTGGTCCTTCTTGCCTATACCTTGCACTAGTTGTCACATGGGGCTGGAGCTTCTTTTGGGATCACAGGGCCCGAGTTGAGTTTCCCTTTGGAGATGCTAAATGATGTTTCCTATCTCTTCTGAGCCCAATTTCTTTATGTTTCTGAACTTCACTATAGACTTGTATTAGAGAGTTTTTTTAGATTAGCTAAAAGGTCAAAAAAGTTACCTAAGCCAAGCTTTAGAGGGTGGGGGAATTGTTAGATCAGTCCTGCTGGCTTGAGGTTCTCCTCCTTGTTGTAAAATAACTGTATTCAAATAAAATACAATTGCATCCATTCTCTAGGAAAAACGTCCACGCAGTAAGCTGCCTCGGGCCTTACGAGGCCTTATGGGTGAAGCTAACATTCGGTTTGCCCGCGGTGAACACGAGGAAGCCATCCTGATGTGCATGGAAATCATAAGGCAAGGTATCTGCTGTGTGAATGTGAAGCAACCTGGGCGGGACAAATATATTGGAGGCATGTGGAGGGAGTTGGACATGTCCCTGTTGGGCTGTAAATCAACTGCTGGGAAAAGAAGTTGTGTTTCAGCATCTCTGTTTGTATAGGGCTGCCTCGGGTGGCAGATGCTATGGTGTGCATGGGGCAGCAGTGGCCGCCCTGCAGCCATTTCACTTCAGCTTCCCCACCATTTACAAGCCCCGTTGATTGTATTGGGCCTGCTAAGAGAGCTTGCTGCTCTCACATATAACACAGAATGCTGTCACGTTGCTGCTCTTGAAAATTCAAATGCTAGTCCATTTGCCTTCCATACATGGGGTGGCCACAGAGAACAATCTCTTTTCTCCTTCCTCTCAGGCAGCAAAACACCTTGGGCGGGCACTGCTACGGTATATGATAAATGGAAGCCTTAATAACTGGCTCGATTTATATAGAAGCCTATAGATGAGTTTGACCACAGCATTTCGGCCAGCTTTTGCTATTACAGTTCCCATTGTTCTTAACCCCAGACACAACCAAAACACAACACAATACTAGCTTGTGAAACTGTACCCAGAAATGAGGTGGCATTTTGTTACCATCTTAAAACATGGTGAAATATCATTATTAGTTCTACTTACGCGTACTTGAGTATAAAAAAGGTAATGGCAATATGTTCTTGCTGTTCTTTTGTCTAGCTCCACTTGCTTATGAGCCATTCTCAACTCTTGCCATGATTTATGAAGACCAAGGAGATATGGAGAAATCTCTGCAATTCGAACTGATTGCTGCACATTTAAATCCCAGTGACACTGAGGAGTGGGTGAGGCTCGCTGAGATGTCTCTTGAACAGGACAATATTAAACAGGCTATCTTCTGCTATGCTAAAGGTAAAATGAATGAATGTAGTGCTCTTATGTACTGGAACAGTATTGATGGATGGCTTTTCACAACATACCACTTGATCTTTTAAAATTATTATTGCATGTTATTATATTATTAGATTGTTGAACCTAATTACATTGGCCTGTGTTGGATGGCACTATCACAACATTATAAGCTTCATATTGTGCAACCTCTCCCTCCCCCTCCTCTCCCCCATATATGAGCATGCAGGAACAAATGCTCTTTCCCTTTGCATCACATCTTAAATAAGGCAGAAAAACATCTTAACTATGCTTAGGGAGGAAGCTGGGATTTTCAAGCAATTTCAGTGGTAAGTCAAAACAAGAATAAGCCTATTAAATCAATGGAACCTACATAGGTGTTGCCAAAGCCCCACTAATCCAGTTGGCCTGCTCCAGTTCCAACATATGACTTGATTTCAGTGTATAAGAGACTGGTGTGTTCCAAAGCTGGAAACCGTCCTTTCCTATATTGGATGAATTGGGACACACTGGTTATTTGGAGGCTTTTAGGATTATCAAAGCACGCTATGGAGGGAGAGCAAATGTGGCTAAAAAGGCTTGCTTGTATCTCAGCTTATTAAGCCATGATACTGTTGTCTGCTTGAGACTGTGGTGTGTTTTCCATGCAGACGGCCTTTAAAAGTAGATCTGTTCAGCTAATATAGAACAAGCTCTCTGGGATCATAATAAAGAGTGATGACGATGACAAAACAGGCTGCTTGTTCTTCTTAGCATTTTTTTTACAACAACATGGTAAAATGACCATGATATCAGCTCTGTATATGGAAGGAAATGCTGATAATAACTACAAGGTAGTATGGAAAATGTAATGTTGAAATCCAGGAACTCCTTTCTGTGGGTGGAAGGGCTCTAATTATATGTGGTGCCTCTATTTCATTTTCAGGATTCTTCCCCTTTTGCCATCTCACTGTTACCATATTCATCAGGGTTCCTCATCTCTCTGTGAAGCCTTTGAGAGTCTTGTGGGGAAGAAAGTGCAGGAAAACCTGCTTCTTGCAGCCCACTTGCATGCATTAGAAACTGGAGCCTTGTCTTTATTTTGGTAAATCGACATTCAGCTGTGAGCATTCTCTTTAAATCCCCTAAATGTGGAGTTCTGTGGGAAAAGATGCAGAGAAGCAGATATGCATACCTCCTTATATAAGATACCTTAGAATATAGGAATTGTCTTGTCGATAAGAGCAAACCATTTCCCCCATTTAGTCCAGTCTTCTCTTTCCAGTGCCAATCAGCAACATGACTTTGTGAAGCCACTAAAAATATGAAAATAACGGATCTTCCCATTTGTCTGATTTTCTTTTTAAATTTTGCCGTTACTATTTGATACTCAAAGGTATGCTCCTTCTGCAAATGGGTGTTTCTATCTAAGTGTGACACAATAGTAGTTTCCTTAGGCTTCCAGAAACCTGGTTTCATTGCCTTTTCTCATTTCCTTTGTAAAACTTGGAAGAGTTTTTCTGTATTTATTGCCATCATATCCTCCTTACTTGTTATTAGCACATTGTTAAACATTAAAATGCCTCTTTTGTATTTCACAGCTCTGAAGTATGATCCTACTAATGTACGTTACTTGTGGGAAAGGTCGAGCCTGTATGAACAGCTGGGGGAGCATAAACTGGCAATGGATGGCTACAGGCGCATCTTAAATCTCCTGACTCCTTTTGATGGAGACCGCTTTATGCATTTGGCTCGAGACATGGCCAAGTAAGTAGTCGCACCTGAGAGTGGTGTGGTATATAAGTAAAAAGTAACATTCCAAAGTGTGAGTCTTTCTTGCCACCAGTGTTACATTAGGCTCACAACAACTCTGTCTGTGCAATGGATAAAACATGTTGCCTTGATGCTAACTGTGCTGTTAGATTGGTGGCAGAGGCGAAAAGCATCATGCCACTTTGTGAGACTGAGATAAGACCTTAGGAAGACTCCATGCAAAAGATCTGTTTCTCACATGAGGGACCCGTGTGGCTGCCCTGGACACCATGCTAGAGTGGGTGGGGCCAGCTCTCTGTGGCCCCCCCAGAAGTGATTGCCCAGAGGTCATTCAAGTCTCATGCATCCATGTCAGCCACCCCTCTCCTGATGCAATAATGCCATTGGTGACTAAAGTGTCTATTAAACCTTCCTTGCAGAACAGGAGCAGTGTTGGGGAGAGTGGATACCTTTTCTTCTTCTGTTGTTGTTGTTGTTGTTGTTGTTGTTGTTGTTGTTGTTGTTGTTGTTGTTGTTGTTGTTGTTGTTGTTGTTGTTGTTGTTTGATTTATATAACACACCATAGTGCTAGACCACTCTCTGGGTCGTTTACAACATAATTATGCAAACAACACGTTGCCCATCAGCAATCTGGATACTCATTTTACCAACACTGGAAGGATGAAAGGCTGAGTCGACCTTGATCCTGCTACCTGAACCCATTGGGATTGAACTTAGGTTATGAGCAGAGGGTTGACTGCAGTACTGCAGTTTAACCACTGTGTCATGAGTCTCAGTTACAACGTCACTAGTTTTGTTAATTTCCACAGATTAGTCAAACAACATATTGTGTACCTCAGTAGTGAAAGCAGCTTTCGATAATCCACAGTAATGTTTACTTTTGAAACCTTTACTATGTGTGGTGAGGATGCAATATAGGTATATATTGGGAGGTGGTAAGCACTCCAACGTTGAAGGCATTCAAGAGAAAATTAGACAAGCCACACAAAATGTCTCTACATCACCATCGCATGCATTTGGACTTTTAATTATCTTCATTAGTCCTAATGAAGGCTTTTTGAAAGGTTTTTTTCCACTGCGGGAAAGGGGCAAGGAAATTTCGAATCATCGACTGAAACTGAAGGCAGCAGGGAGCCTGGCAGGGCGGATGCGCCAGAGGCCTGTTTTGATGAGACACCAGAGGGCCTCTCCCATCCTTTCGTCCCCTTTCTTCCTTGGTATGATTGCAAGGAAGAGTTCAGAAGTTTCAATGCCAGTGTTTAGATAAGCTATACTTTAATGTCTCAATCCTGCAACCTGTTTTTGATTTTAACTAGAGTTCGTTTCATAAGAAGCACCTTTGGATCACACCTTACAATCTTCTAGTGGTTTACTAGACATTTACTCTTCTCCAGCCTGGTGGCCTTTACATGTTTGAGCCCATTCCCTTTACCTTTTGGTCATGCAGACTGGTGTTCCAGTGGGCCTGGAGAAGGCACCAGCTTGGTGAAGTCCAGTTTAAATTAAATTGATTAATCTTCTATACTCATCACATGAAGGTGAACTTCCAGGAAGTTCCAGGTTCAGACGACTCTTCAAGCCGTGGAGAAGCAGAAGCAAAGCCAGGCCCTGAAGTGAGGCTGCGTTAGTTCATCTTCAGCATCCTGAGGGTCATGGTCTCCATACAAAAATTTTTCTGTTACATCCCCTCCCCCAGGTTCTGAGGTTCCCTTGGGATTCCTTTTGACTCGTGAATGTCGTTGAGATGGGGGGCGGGGGGCTGGAGGGAGCCTGTAATGCTCCAAAAATCTGTACTGCCAGGATCAGGACAGTTGGTGGTGGCTTTCAGGCATTAAAGCCTCCCCCATCGTCCCAAGGCTCCCCAAGGTTTCCACAGGGCAAAAAAGGGATCCCAAGGGAGCCTTGAAACCCTGGCTGGGGGGGGGGTTGAACAGAAAATTCCTAATGATGGATAAAAATCCATGGTTGATTATGTCATCAGATTGCATGGCGCAACTTTACACAAGAGGATTTTGGCAATGGTTGTGTGTAATGTCCAAATATGTTATGACCTAGATCACCACACCCTACTGTCAGGGTTAATTTCACAAAAGTAATATGATATTCATGCATTTGATATGAAGCCACGCTAGGGAACTTCCTTTCTCAATAGTGCATATAATTTCCCTTTTCCCTGGGGAATGCTGAGATGTATTCCTTATCTTTTCTGTTCAGAACGATTGATCTGCCTGTATTTACTTTTGTTCCCTATGTTTTCCATAGGAGTTACTACGAAGCCAATGATATCACTGCTGCTATTGAGATCATAGAGGAAGCCTTCAGTAAACACCAGAATCTGGTATCCATGGAAGATGTTAATATAGCTGCTGAGCTGTATATTTCTAACAAGCAGTATGATAAAGCATTGGCAGTAAGCACATTAAATTGATCTCCTGTATAAGGGCGAGCTGTTTTGCATTCTAAATGACTCTGTGTGAGTGTATCTACCTGTCATTACATTCCCTATCCAAGATGCTGTCAAGACCTATAAACTGAAAAGATAATGTGGCCAAACTAAGCCCATTTCAAATGGCATCTCCTATACCATCTTGACTGTTGACTAAGTTGACTGGAAAAAGTCAACTTAGTCAACAAAAGACTAAGTTGACTTTTTCCAGTTTTGAGTCTGCAGATGATCTCCCATTATCCCTGATTATGGCCCCGGGTGGGTGGTGATTATGGGACTTGTAGTCCACTACAGTACTTGTAACCCTTGGCACTTGAGAAATAGTGGCTGAAGAAACAGCTGTGGCGGCACTTGCTAATGATCCTTCAGCTTTATCAGCCTTCTGGGTTGAAGGTTGTGGAATTGACAATGTGGTTTCCTAGAATGCTTATTTTTTGTGGGGGGGCAGGGCCTTGTGGCATGGCTACTCTGAGGTGAACACAATATTTTTGACTGAAATCCAGAAATGTGGTCCTTTTAGAGCTTTTGAGCTTGGCTTCACTATCAAAGAGTGAAAACTGGGACATTCAGGGAAGTGCAGGGCAGAGTTCTCTATTCAGCTGTGTATTGCTTCTAAGATTCGGTTGAGGGGAGGAGACTGTGGGGATGGCAAGCAGGCATCTGACATTCACCGTGAAACTTTCTTGACATGGAATTTTCAAAGTCCAATCTACCACATCTACTAAGAGCTTGTATAGTCTTGTGATGAAACAGCCTCATTTACTCCTTTGAATCATTAGTTTACCTAGTAACGTCAGTTAGATGGGTTCCCCCTCTCCACCCCCATGTTCTTTTACACAGGCTTCATTTTCTTATGTCAAAAATTGTTTCTATTTTTAGGTTATTACAGATTTTTCAGGCATTGTACTTGAGAAGAAAGACATGAAAGAAGATACCTCAGCAGAGAATAAAGGTACGGGAAGTTTCAAGTACAGCCGTATTAAGAGTTCTCTCTCAGTGGGGTGTCATCTTCTGATGTGTTCTGGTCCTCCTTGAAGGCACATCATTAAATTCTCCTTGCCTTTGTGTCTGTTCACATTTGCCTTGTTCTCAAAAATGTCCTTGAAGAAAGTTGAGTGATGTGGCAACGGATTTGTCATCCTGTAACTGGTGCAAGAGACCCAATAAGAGACGAAAATTACCAAAGATGATTCTGGCTGCTTATTCTTCTTTGCCAGATGGCACAATCTTTTCAGAAAAAGTGAACAAAAAAGGGAATTTTAATTTGAAATGTTAATGTTCTAGAGAGACGTACATGTAAAGCAGTGACATCTGCAAAACTTTCATGGCAGTTGCAGAAAACTAACTGGGTTGTATGTGTGTAGGTCCCCACGATGGGCTGTTCCTCTGGCATGGTGTCCTTCAGTTGCTAGGACTCCCTTATAATTGGCCTTGTGACGTTGCAGAAGAGGTTTGGCAGGACATAAATAAAGCCTTGTTGGGATCAAACCAAAGGATTCCCTATGTAGTTCCACCAACCCCTTGCTTGTTAGAAGCCTGCCATCGGGAAACAAACATAGTCACAACCTCCTGTTTCTTTTCTTCCACTGCTGGTAAACATAGGCATACTTTGATGCTGGAGGAAGTATGCGGCCATTGTGATTAGGAGCTTTATCTTCCATTAGTTTGTCTAATCTCCTTTTAAATCTCTCCAAATTGCTGACTCACCTTATGACTTGTAGCAGTGAGTTCCACAGTTTGACCATGCCCTGGGTGAAGGGGCACGTCCTTTTCTCTCACATGCGTCTCCCAGCTTACGTGGATGACCCCGGGTTGAAGAATGAACTCTATCGGCCTTCTTGACGCCATGTATCTTGTCCTACCCTTGTAGGCCAAACTACTTATTGCCTGAGAAACAGGATTCCAACTATTTCCAGATATTTGGCCTGTTTCTCCTGCCTGCCTCCCTGCCTGCTTGCCTGTCTACACTTAATACTTTTCAGCTGGATTCTAATATTTTGTCATATGCTCCAGAAGCAAAATTATAAAATGAATTAGTGTGTCATGTTATTTTACTGACCTAGACACTAGATACTCATCATCTGGTTGGACATACAGTATTTTCCTGTTTGATTTGATTTGCACTGATGAAAGTTCCAGTGCTGTTTTGTGTCGCACCAGAGCTGCTAATTAAAACATAACAGAATAATAAGTAATTCTAGGTTTGACAAAGAATATTCATTAAAGGCATGTGTATTTTTCACTGTCTTCTCTCTGTCTCTCTCTGCCTTGATGAAAGAGAGCATGGAAGAGCAGGAGAGTAAAGAAGCAACAATCGATCAGCAAGATCCTGCGCCTGAAACCAGTTCTGCATGTGAGCAACTTAGTCTTTGTAAAGTAGATCAGAGGTCTTTCCAAGAAGCAGAATATTGCTTGTAGATAAAACTGAGCATGGTCCTCTAGATATAGAGTCTGAAAGCATGTGCTGCATGATCCCTGTAATTAATGAGAAAGTACAAGCCCTCCCTATTCTCTGATGTGTAGGATTTTATTTTTCCGCTAGATCGTTTGTTTAAGGTTGATCAGATGTTGCATTGAATCCTAGTTTATTTCAGTAGGAAGAAGGCAAACTTGTACAGTGGGGTCTCTACTTAAGAACGTCTCTACTTAAGAACAATCCAACTTAAGAACAGCTCCATTTGCTGAATTTTGCTTCTACTTGAGAACAGAAATCCAAGATAAGAACAGGAAAAAAAACCTTTCCTGCTCTTTTTTTAACCTTAGGTCATCTTAGGTTAAAAAAAATTCTCCCCCTAGTGGTAGAGTACGTATTAACCAGCTTTGCATTAGTTCCTATGGGAACTAATGCTTCAGTGTACGAACACACCTCTACATAACAAAAAAACAGCCAGAACGGATTAATTGGTTTTCAGTCCATTCCTATGGGAAATTTTGCTTCAACTTAAGAACACCATTCCAAAATGGATTAAGTTCTTAAGTAGAGGTTCCACTGTAGTTTCTATGGACGGAAAAGAGCAGATACAGATTAAATGGTTTTCAATGCATTCCTATGGGAAATGCAGATTCAACATAAGAACTTTTCAACTTGAGAACCACCTTCCAATACGGATTAAGTTCTTAAGTAGAGACCCCACTGTATATGGTATCGTTTAGTACAAAAGTTTTGCCCTTCATTCATCGTTGGGGTACTACCTACTTTTCCCCTCAGCAATAACAAATGTGGTTTATGTTTTTGTTAAAAAGTGGTGGGGAAAGGCAGCACTTTCTGCCTGCTGCTTGAGTTTTACAGGGAGAGCCAAAAAATGATACCAATAAAGCACAAGCGAATAACTTTTTTTCCCTGCTGATAATTTCATAATCCCCGTCCTGGCTCAAAGTGAACTGAGTTTTATTTTAACAGCTGTGATATTAAAAAATTAAATTGCATCATGAAAGCAAGCTGAAGTACAAACAGATGTGGGATGTTGAGGGAATAAGTGCCTCCTTCAATTAAAACCAAGCCTTGTCTGAATAAAAAGGCCTTTACCAAAAGACACACACAAACACATACAATCACACTCACAGAACAAATACAAAGAAACTGTGCAGTCCATGTTTAGGCCTTAGATCACAGAATCCCCGTAACTATCAAAAGAATGGAAATAATAGGGAAGGTTGGGGAAAAGCAAGGAAACACTTTAAAGCCACTTTATTCCTTCTGCTTCTGAAGAGGCCTCTTAAACCCTGTTTGATTGTAGTAAAAACAGAAAATGGGGATTAAAATTAAAGTGCAGAGAAGCTGAAATTAGCAAGAACGTGTGTGATGGAAACAATGGTGTATGAACAACCATAGAGGTCATGGTATAATGTATACAAATAGTAAACCTTGCTTAACATTTTGTAGCTGTAGCAGCACATCTGATGAAGAGGGAGGTATTAACATCTCTGGGGGAGCAGTGAGATTTGAAGAAATGAAAGAAAATGTTAGAGAAAACAGAATTAAGGAATCTTCCTAAAACATAGCAATGGGGTCTGCTCTGTTGGCCGGGAATGTTGGCTGGTGGAGGAGCAAAGAAAAGAGAAGGCGGGGAAGGTGAAAGAGTGGGGGGGGGGTAGTCTGGAATATCCTGGGAAATAGCTTGACTTGATGGTTAGGACTCGGCACAGGAGAAAGCCGCCTTGAGTTGGGGGTCCCGCTGGTGAGAAAAATTGAAAATCGTCTCCCTTGTCCAGCTTCAGAAAAAGTCACCTGCTGCATCCCCGAGGGTGTTCCCATTGACATCACGGTGAAACTCATGGTGTGCTTGGTTCACCTGAACATCTTGGAGCCACTCAATGTAAGTACAAGACTTGATAAGCAAAAAAATAGAGAGACTCAATTGGATTCAATTTATATCCCAGGCAATAATAACCCCAGCAGTGGTTTTGGCAGCAGGCTGATTCTCTTAAAAACATGGCCTAGGATCCAGAGAGGAGCTTCAGCTCATACTCTCACCCTGCAGGAGAGTTTCTCCCTTTATCTGTAAAAGTTCGTCATTTTGCCTCGTCACAGACTGCTTTCAAATGTCAACCCAGTTTAGCCTGCATTTTGCTATTGGTGTTGCAAGGCAGCGGTTTCTTTTATTTTTTGTAAGTGTTCAAACACCCTGTTTGGCTCATGAAACTGGTTTTATCAAGTTGGAGGTCAGCTCTTGGCCAAGCACGGTAACAATACAGTCGTGCCCCGCTTAATGATTACCCTGCATTACGATGAATCCGCTTTACGACGATGTTTTTGCGATTACAATTGCAATCACAAAACGATGGTCTAAATGGGGGAATTTCACTTAGTGATGATCGGTTCCCTGCTTTGGGAACCGATTCTCGCTTTACGACTATTAAAAACAATTGATTGTTGGGTTTTCAAAATGGCCGCCAGGTGCTTAAAATGGCTCCCCGCTGTGCTTAGGGACTGATTCCTCGCTATACAGGCACCAAAAATGGCCGCCATATGGAGGATCTTCACTGGACGGTGAGTTTTTAGCCCATTGGAACGCATTGAACGGTTTTCGGTGTGTTTCAATGGGTTTTTAAATTTCGCTTTATGATGTTTTTGCTTAACAGTGATTTTCCTGGAAGAGATTATCGTCGTTAAGCGAGGCACCACTGTACACTGCTTTTATAGGTGATTTGGCCAAAGAACATCTGCTCTTTACCTAATGTGATAGCCTAATTATGGGACCGTCAGGTAGTTTTAGAAGGCATGAAGAGATTCTGAGCCCGTCTGGCAGTCTTGCATCTGGAATGTTTTGCTTTGTCTGGTGCATTCCAAGTTCTATCTGTGCAAGTCTGAGCCACAGAAATGAAGCCAGTGCTTGTTTTTTTTCATTGCCTTTCAATCCCTACGTCTCGTGCCCCGTTGTCTTTTGGAGGGACTGCTATATGTTTGAAAAAGACTACAGCAGAAGTTCTCATGCGTGCATTTTCAATTTAAAAAAAACAATCTAGTGAGGGCCGGTCAGTTTAGTATATCATTCAAATATATTTGAAGCAGAAATTTATTGAAGTCCATTTTTAATCACTTCCCAATCTTTTTTTAAGCTGCTGGAACTTTATAAGAGTTTTTATGTGCATATTTATGTTAGATTTTTATATGTACAAAAACTTGTATTCACTTTCTACACTCCTCCACCCTTTGTTGAATATGATGTCTGCCAGGTGGTTTTCCCTTTCATGCTTAAAAGCAAAACACAGAGAAATGCATCGGGAAACTCAGGGAAGAGTAAAGGATTAAGTGCCTTCTAGTTTGTATATTAGGCCTAAGAAAGGGGAGTTAGATAGACAGATAATAAAATATGAGCCAAATGCATCTTTCTTTTGTCATTATGAGTGAGTGAGGTTCAGCAGAATCCAGGGTCCTGGTTATGGGGTGGTGGTGGTGAAATCCACAAAACTGGTGTCCTCCAAAGTATTGTAAACTCAAGAAAACCCATTTGAGATCCCTTCACATGTTCACAAGAGTAGCTGTAAGCAAAGGAAATGCAATCGTTAGAAAGGTCAAGTGAAAAAGAGGGAGGGTGGGAATCACACAAAGAGTTAGGTTGCATTTTGGACTGATTGCCGAGCAGTTCGGTGCCATCTGTTTCCCAGCAATGCTGCATGATGTATGGGGAACTGCCCAACGCCAATCCCTACCCAAAATAGACCTTTTTGGTCCAGCTGTAGGGCTTCTCCTTGTTTGGGCCAAGCTGGAACGATTTCCTAACCGAGGGAAGTGTCTCTTTCATAAGGAGATCATTCCCTGAAAAGTGTCCCTTTGCGGTGGAATCAAACATCCCCTGTTCTTGCCGTCTGATTGCGCTCAAAACCAGAATTTCCCATTCTTTCCTTCAAGACCCTCTTGATAAGGCAGTTTTGCTTCAGAGGCACAAATTAAAATGTTTTACATTTTGTACATTTCTATCTACGAGTTAGATTCTTTACCTTGAAACAGGCTTTCCTTTTGTGTTTACAATGTACCTGCTTTCAATTTGTAAAACCATTTCTAGAGGGGTGTGTTGACTTGATTGTTGCAAAGCACATCCCAGTTTTAAAATCCATCAGGAATTAACGTAACTGTTTTTGTGTATGTTCAGGAAAAGATCCTGCCCCCTAAATTTCCGAGTGCTTTTCTCTATGTATGTGCTTCATGTTGGTACTGTTTTTCCCCCCAAGTTCCTGTTGACCACACTAGTGGAGCAAAACCCTGAGGATATGGGCGATCTGTACCTTGATGTTGCAGAAGCCTTTCTTGATGTTGGAGAATACAGTTCTGCACTTCCTCTCCTGAGTTCCCTGGTGTGCTCAGAAAGATACAACCTGGCTGTTGTATGGCTCCGCCACGCAGGTAACGCTCCTGTTCAGAATGCTTTTGGCTTGGTAGAATGTGTTCCATTGACTCACCCAGGGTGGCCAACCTATTTGTGCTTTTCCGGGAACAAATCCTCCTGAGTTCATTGGGGCTTACTCTTTGAGTAGACATGCCTAGGAGGGTGCTGCAGAAAACGTTGGACTTTGGAGCCCAGTGCCAGCGGCCTTTAAAGGTGACTGCAGTGGCAGGTGGATTTGCACAGAGTTCACCACAGGGTTCCTGGATCAGTCGGGGGGGAAAAGAGCCGAAACCTGTGGTTTAGGTCTAGACTTCTTTCTCGTTTGAATAGTTCCGTTGGAGAAGATCAGGCTGAACCACCACTGTTTACAATTGCTGGGTGTGGGTGGGTGTCTATGTCTGGGCCCAGGCCAATGTACTTAACAGCATTTCCTGTTGTTTCCAAATCACATGTTAAGATAGAACTTTGAGTGCTTCTGAGGAATAATTGCATATTGCCTGAAATGGGAGGGTCCAGGAGCTTCATGCCACCTCCCAGCCATTCTCATATTAAAACAGCAGCTTTGCTAGGCCCAAAAGGGTGCATATTGTTGTGCTGAGCCCTCATTGCCTTCATTGAGGGTATCCCAGCATCAGACGCAGCACTGACGTATAAAGCGGTGCTCGGAAGTGTTTTATGTGAACAACTCTGGCTTTTATATTGGCAACTCTGGCTTTTAACGGCTGCATATAATGGTCACAGTTAAGAAATATTTCTTTGGAGTGTTTCTCAGCAAGTTGTGTCCTTTAAAAAAATGGAAATGAAACCAAAAACATGAAAATCACATAGGGCTTACTCCTGAGATGTCCATATATTTTATTTTCATTGATTTATTTAAATTATTTATATGGTGCCTTTCTCTCCATAAGGGGACCCGAGGTGGCTCACATCAGCTCAAACAACACATTTAAAAATATATAGATATCACATTAAAAAGCAATTAAACATGCATTAAAAATTAAAAAAAAACAAATATTAAAACAATACAAAATCTTTAAAAGCTTTATAAAGCCCAGTTGTCTATAAATGCAGTCCTAGATTGGTTGACTGTGCTGTTCTAGTGTTACTGCTCAAGGTGTAACCTACTTACTACAATTACAGTAATATTAATCAAAATGTATTCTTGTGCAAAGATGTGTGCAGTGATTAGGAACAAGCCTAGAGGTCCAGATTCAAATTTCATCTCAGCCACACATTCATTGGAGAGCGTGAAGTGTATCCTAACTTAAGTGCTCCCACCTCACCTTCAACTGTAACAGAAGTCCCAAAAGCTTTTGGAGAGCTTCCTTGGTGCTTTAGAGAAATGCTATATAAACATGAATCTATCATTTATTTCATATTTTTCTGAATCACGTCTTCATTCAGTGAGTGCTTGAGCCAGTTAACAACAGAACTATCAGCACAGTAAAATGCAACAACTTTGTGAAAAGCTAAAACAAAACCAATTAAATGTTTAGCATTATAGTAAAATAGGGAGCCCTTCGAAAATGAAGAAAGCCACCCTGGAAACGTTCAGGGGAGCTGTGCAGTTTTTATTAGCTGTGTAAAGGCCAAGAGTGTGACCACCTACCTCGTCTCCTGGGAAGGGAAGGCCACAGGCAGGCTGCTCTGCACGAATGGCTTCCTCGCCAGGCTTTGCCCTCTGCCAACCTCACCTTTCCAGGAAGTGGGACAAGGAATAGGGCATCAGGTGAGCATAAGCTCTAGTCAGGTCCATATGGGTGGAAGATACCTGAGCCTTTAGGGATAAAAAACGGGATCTTGAACTGGGCTCTGAAACAAGCCAAGCCAGGTGCGATGCCATCTGGAGGATGCCTACCAATCAGAATTCTGGCTGCCACGTTTTTGCTCCGATTGTCATTTTCTAATGCTTTTCGAGGACGGTGTCATGTAAAGTATGTTACAACAGTCTGAGCAGGAGGTGAGGAACCTGGTCACTGCTGTGGCCAAATTGCCTTATCCATTCATGGGGATTTTACCACTGGAAGGTGGTGCTGATTGAGTCTGAAATGGCTCAGCTTAGGAAGTAATTACTTAAGCAATGTTTAAGCGCCTTTTTTTAGGGCTACAGTCTCCCAAACTAGCATTCCAGAAAGTTTAAGAGGTAAGAAGCAACGATCCAGTGGCTGTATCAAGCGTACAGATGGCTTAGAGCAGTGGTTCCCAACCTTGAGTAAGCCAGGTGTTCATGGACTTCAATTCCCAGAAGCCTTCACCACCAACTGTGCTGGCCAGGGTTTCTGGGAGTTGCAGTCCAAGAACATCTGGGTTACCTAAGACTGTGAACCAGTGACTTAGAGAGACCTACTCTGAGATGCAAGCAATTTATGGCATTGGTTAAAGCAAAGTGAAGAGCCCTCCAAAAGAGCTATATTAAAGAGACAAGGGACAAACCAGTTCGAAATTGGTTTGAACTGCTGGATAGCTCAGTGGATTAGGTCTCTGGAGCCAGAGGTTGGGAGTTCAGTTCCCCACTGGGCCTCCTTGAGAGGGGCTAGACTCGATGATCCATAGGGTCCCTTCCAGCTCTGCAATTCAAAGGTTATAGTTGGCTCTGTCTTGCATAGACACCAGCCTAACCAGTCTCACTGGCAGGCATTGAGGAAGTGTCTTTAAAGTGGCTCCTGGTGAATGGATATTACGCTCAGGACATTTTCCCAGAATTCACACCTCACAAGAAAGAGGGTGCCATTAGCTACTGCTTGGGTGGAGTACATGAGTTGTCTGTATTTGGAGAGGTGTGGGATGCTATTGTGCCCAAAATTACCTTTTTAGAAGGAGAGGACCATACTGCTTTCGCCTTTTCCCCCTTAGAGTGCTTGAAAGCCTTAGGCTACATTGAGCGTGCGGCTGAGAGCTACGCTAGAGTTGTTGACCTTGCCCCTTTGCACCTGGACGCACGGATCTCCCTCTCGACCCTTCAGCAACAGCTGGGCCGGCCTGAGAAAGCTCTGGAAGCCCTTGAACCCATGTATGACCCAGATACGCTGGCACAGGATGCCAATGCAGCTCAGCAAGTAAGCTCAACCCCTTTGAAGCGCAAACTCTGGCGTGAAATCAGAGTGAAGTTTGGAGATAATTGGGGTTTTTTTTGGGGGGGGGGTTGGTGCTACTGGAAATGTGAGGGAGCCCTTAGGGGAATTATCAATTGGAAGGGCTAAGATGCTGGGTGGAATTCTTGTTTGAGGAACAGGCCTAGGAGAGGACCAGAGATTTAAAAAAAATTCCCCATTGAAGGCTACATTCCCTTGTATGTTGTCTGCTTGGGGCTGCATGCTGCTCTAGCACAAAGAGCAAAGGCCAAAAATGAGGGGAACACTCCACTTTCACGCTCTTCCCACATCCTTTTCTATTTTGTTAAGAGAGCACCATACCAGGAGACCTGCTTTGGACATAATATGACACATTATGTGCTCTCTCATTAGTTTCTGGTTATTGTTGTTGGTGTTGTTTAGTCGTTTAGTCGTGTCTGACTCTTTGTGACCCCATGGACCAGAGCACGCGAGGCCCTCCTGTCTTCCACTGCCTCCCAGAGTTGGGTCAAATTCACGTTGGTAGCTTCGATGACACTGTCCAACCATCTCATCCTCTGTCGTCCCCTTCTCCTCCTGCCTTAACGCTTTCCCAACATCAGGGTCTTTTCCAGGGGCTCTTCTCTTCTCATGAGATGGCCAAAGTATTGGAGCCTCAGCTTCAGGATCTGTCCTTTCAGTGAGCACTCAGGGTTGATTTCCTTCAGAATGGATTATTTTATTTATTATTTTATTTATTTCTGGTTATTTTAGCCATTCCTAAAATGGTAGAAGACAAGGAGGGCAGTTGGGCCCTGTGTAAGAGCATCTGGCCTGAAAATTAGGCCAGAATTCTCTGCAGGTCTGGCTTAATAGTACAAACACTCTTGACTCTAATAGTTAATGGATAGTCCACGCTTTGCCATTAATATTGCTCTTTCTGTATAGGCTTTAAAGCTATTTGGAAGAGGCTATAGTATTTCTGAGTTTTTTATGACAATAGGATTAAATAGACTCAAGTTTCTTTTCTTTCCCACCTCCTTTAGGCTTGCTTCTAAAATTCTATCACCATCAGACTGTTAATGTTTGACAATCAGAGTTAAATCTAAGCAGCAACGTTATATGACTTAACTTTCTGTTTCAACGTACAGGAATTAAAACTGCTTCTTCATCGCTCCACGTTGTTATACTCTCAAGGCAACATGTATGGTTATGTAGATTCTTTGCTCACCATGTTAGCCATGCTCCTAAAGGTAAGATAATTCTTCCACTTCCTCTGTTACATCTGTACCTAGTTTAAGGCCCATAAATGTGCATATCTAGTACATGCTGGCAAAATGACATGTGGGAAATGGGTAAACGTTAAGACAGAATGTGTGTCTTTTTGATGATGTCACCTTGGCTGCATTGAACTGTCAGTCCTTTGACTTTTGGGAGCCGTCAGTGTGGTGGCAGATTCTGAAATGCAGACACTCAGCATGACCATCCTTATAAACCCTTTCCTGCCATGTCTAAAATCCAGGCATATTGATCCTTAGTTTATTTTTATGTTAGATGTAAACTGCCCAGAGTAGTCATGTTCTAGATGGGCGGTATATTAATCTAATAAATAAATAAATAAATCCACACCAACAGTTTTCATCTTCACAGGAACCAAGTCTTGTGTGAAGCTAATAGGTTCCCAAATTGCAAATTCAAAACCAAAGCATGCCAAAATTCTTTATATCCCAACAGGGATCATTCCCAAAAATAATATACTTCTGCAGGGGGGATCCAGAGACTTGTGTTCTCATCCTGGCTAGCAAGAAAGTCAGAACACTTTGATCTTGTGAGACCAGCTTGTTGGAGGTGTGATGGGTCTTAGTGTTGACCATCTTGCTCTTCTGATCAGTCCAGTTCTCTTGATTATATACAGCTTTTTTTGAGCTAGCAGATTTTTAAAAACCTATGTCACTCTTACCTTTCCCTGATTTTGGAATTCTGTTGCAAAGCTGAGGAGGTACATGGCTGTCTCTAGTAGCAGACGCAGTGTCAGCAGGGAGATGTTCCCAGTTTCAAATGTGCTCAGAATCTATAGGCTCAGTGCTTCTGTATCTTATCTTCCAGGTTGCCATGAACAGAGCTCAAGTGTGCTTAATATCTAGTTCCAAATCTGGGGAAAGGCACCTTTATCTTATCAAAGTGTCACGGGATAAAATCTCTGATAACGATGACCAAGAAACGACAAATTGTGATGCCAAAGGTAATGGAGAGTGTGCTTGTGTGCAACTTATTTATTTCTCCAGGGTGAAAAAGTGGCTTGTCTCACCCAAAAATCACCTCCATATGAACAAATCTACTTCTCTCTACTTTCTCTTTGATGCCAGGGTGTCCTGACACAAAGACATATTGGCTCTACTTTTGTTCTTCTGATTTTGAATCCCATCATCCACCAACCAGAGGCCAGATGCAAAGCCATAATAAGTTTAACGTTCAAGACCGAGGGGCCCCTGAGCTTATTCTGAGCTTAGGAGTATCTTTTCACTACTATAACTCACTTGAACTCACTTCCCTTTACAGAAATGTCTACCCAAGGTTAGCCCAGCTTTCCCCCACACACACACATTTCAACAGACTTATTTGAGTCATGTTGCTGCAGTTACTATTGAACAATTGGGACACAGAAAACCTTTGGTGATTTACTGCAGATCACCCACAAATTTGCTAATTTATCCCACTTAGAGATGGGCACGAACTGCCGGTTCATGCTGGTTCGTCCTTCAGATGAACGGGTTTTCGGCGCTTCACAGCCCTGCCTTCTCTGATGGACGCCCACTCAGAGACAGCGCCCTGGCTTCCCTGCCTTGCCTCCTCTGGGCACTGCCTCTGGGTGGGCATCCATCAGAGGAGGGCTGGGAAGCGTTGTACACCTGTTTGTCTGAAGGATAAACTGGCATGAACGGCCAAACTGGTGATTTTTGCCCATCTGTAATCCCAATTCTATTCCTGCCCACTCCTGGTGTCAGTACAGGATCCAACCTCCAATGCGGAGGGGTTGACAACTGTGGCAGTCCATGGTTTTCAGAACATGGATCCCATGATCCCTCAGCATTGGCTGTGCTGCCCAGGAATGATAGAGTTAAGAGTCCAAGAGCATGTGGAGGGTCATTGTTGTCAACTTACATTCTGTTACGTTATCCTAATTCTATTTCTGCTCTGCACCATGATGATTCTGCAGAGTTTGGAAGTTCTACAAAAGCATGTAGCCCTTCGGATGACACCTGTTGAATATTAGATCTTTGTTAAGTGTGTATTCCTGCTGTGAAAGGTTTTGACAAAGAGAACCTTCTGTATTTATGGTGACCTTTCTAAAAAGTGCTCTCTCAGTTACATCAGCTAAGTTACTGAAACTGATACTTGTTGAATTTTGCTAGACTTGGGGGTTTCACTTTTATTCAGTAAGATTGAAAGGTAGTGTGCATGCATGTGCCACACAGACACAAATACATACACACAGTCCTGTGCATACACACACAGCTGATTTTTTTTAAAAAGCATGCTTCTTGGTTTTACAGGTTGCTTTCTTCTATACACTTACATACGTGTGTTTCCAAATCATTTTATTGGCACTTTTTGTAGTGCTTTGGTTTTATTTTTATGCTTTGTTTTGAAAGTTATTATATTAATAAGTTGGGATGTAAGAGTTCTAAACAAAGAGAAGTAAATCCTTGACTTTTGGCTCCCTTCTAGCCATATTTGTGGTGCTCACAAGTGTGCTGACCAAGGATGACTGGTGGAACCTCCTGCTGAAGGCCATCTACGCTTTGTGTGACCTGTCACGGTATAAAGAGGCAGAGCTTCTCGTGGACTCCTCTCTGGAATACTATTCTTTCTACGACGACAGGCAGAAGCGCAAAGAGCTGGAGTACTTTGGCCTTTCCGCTGCAATTCTGGACAGGAACTTTAGGAAAGCGTACAATTACATCAGGTCAGTTGCCCAGAAAGTCTGTCTTAGGTTGAAGGAGGAAACTCACATCAGTACCCTCAGTAACGACCTTCTGTAGTTTGAAACATATCCTGCCCTGTAGTTGGACCTTCTTAAGTTTCTATTGTGCATCGTCCCCACTCCTCCTCCTGTGGGGACAGAGGTAGGCAGCATATTGAGAGGGTTAGTGTAAATGTAGACATTTATGCTCATAGTAGTAATAATTAGTGAGTGGTAAAACTTCCTTTATGTCCAGGCAGAAGGAACATGCTTGGTGATGTTATTGCTACAAAAGTTTCCCATATTAAAGTTGCCTTCTCTGACGATTTTATGGATTGCGTGGTTAAAGATCTATGAAGTACCTTGAGGTTGTTCAAAGTGCTCGCCAGACATTCCCCAGTAATTCATGCTATTGTCCTGCTTGCTTCACCCAGGTGGCAGATAATATCCAAGCAGCAGGTTAATGTGCACTGAAGAGAATACTCAGTTCATATTGAGTAGGGTGCCTAAATTGATACCATGCAAGGCTGCAGGTGTGGTGGGGACAGAGATGCAGATACAGCCCATGCATCACAGGTTACATTGAGAGGATGGTGAAAGGAAGGAGCACGTGTCGACTTCCTTTATCACACTGATTGTTTGGCATGTGTCTGAACCAGTGAACACAGAACGGTGTTTTCATTCATGGCACGCAGTCTGATGGGTACCTGCTTCTTCCATAGGATTATGGTAATGGAGCATGTCAGTAAGCCTCAGCTTTGGAATATCTTCAATCAAATCACCATGCATTCACAAGATGTTCGGCACCATCGCTTCTGCCTTCGATTAATGCTGAAGAACCCTGACAATCATGCACTCTGTGTCTTGAATGGCCACAATGCTTTTGTGTCTGGAAGTTTCAAACATGCTCTCGGTAAGCCTTACTATGATTCCCTAAACATCAGTAGCAGGGCCTCTGAAAATGTATTTATGTTGAGTTTCCTGAATGTTCCTGCATGTTGCTCATAGTGCAAATAGATTGATAATAACTCTAAAGTAAATCCTGGTGCAGTTAAGCAGTTTTAGACTCTGCATGTAATAGTCCTGCAAAACCTCTCCTTAGATGCCCATGTCTTAGATGCTCCCCCAATTTTGTGGGGTCTTGGACCTTAGTCTGGACATCCAAACCTGGCTCTATGCCTACCTGCAGGACCCTAGAACTGTTCAAGAGGACTAAGGTCTGTGGCTGTACCTCTGAAGCTCTTGCCCACTGAGAGGTGCTATTTTCATCCCTACCAAGGCTTGAAGTTTTACAAACTGATTCCCTGTTAGGCTGGCATCCCATAAAATCCCACAAAGCCTTGTAACCTGTTGCAACAACTCTTCAAGTTGTTAGACAAAAGATGGTGTGGTTGGCCTTGCTACATGAGCGAAAGAAGAGTGAATTGAAACAGGATGAAGCAAGGCTGGTAAGTACAACTCCTCGTTTGTAGGCATGGGTTCTTGTAGGTGACAGAACCCTCAGCCACTTTTCCAAGATGGTATTATCCAAATGGGTTAAGATTACAGCTCTGTGGCCAGTGGTTGTCATGGTTAATGGTTGTGCTGCTGGGGTTGATTGGGGTTGTCCTCAATAACATCTGGCAGGTACCAGGCTAGGGAAGAAAAGAGGATATAGAAAGAAAATTTTAGAAATTAGAAAGCTGCAGCCCGGCAATGCATGCTTAAAAATGTATAGGAGGGTGTTTATGTTTATTTTCAGTAAGTCAAAACTCTGCAAGTATGCAAGGAATTAGGGAGAATGCTATAAGAAATTGTTACATGTGTATATGTTTGCTGTCTCCTGTTGTCAATCTGTTTGAAAGGTATCTTAGCAAGAGAAATGCTTTGGTAAATAAAATTCCAAAGCCTTTGTTTGCTTCCTCCTAGGGCAGTACGTGCAAGCTTTTCGGAGTAACCCAGAGGAACCCCTCTATAGTCTTTGTATAGGCTTGACTTTCATCCACATGGCCTCTCAGAAGTACGTGCTAAAACGACATGCTCTCATAGTACAGGTGAGTTGTCAGGAATCCAGTCCCATACAGCTACTGTTCAGGATCTGGAGTTTTTAATCTGCAAAACTTGTAGGTGGCTGTCCCTGTGGTATTCCTTGCTGAGAGCCGATAAAGTATTATGTTGCCTAACTGGAAGACATTAGAGATTGTTATTGCTTTAATTGAGATTGTTTTTAAAAAAAGATGCCCTAGGGTGGCTATTGTGTGTGTTGGCTAATTGACTTGCTGTGGAAAATGTGTGGATGGGTGCATGAGGCTGCATAATGCATTAGATGACATAATAGGCAAATAACTTGTGACATTTAATTATTTTTTATTTGCTTCCTCCCGTTTGCCTTTTTTCTATGAAAGACGAGAGCAACCAGAATATATTTTCTTCTGCGTTTTATCAAATTAACTTGAGCTTTTTGTCAATTTGTTGTTACTTCAGCAATTGTGTTGAAGGTGCTAATATACTGACTGGGGCATCTTCGTTTTCTTATGTCTGTAAGAGCTTTTATTCTTTTTATCAATGTCCAATCAGCTGTCTTTTTCCTTTTACATGGGGAAACTTTAATCTGCTTACTTTAAATGCTGCAGTGATAAAGCTGCAGTTCTGTTCATACCTACTGGGAAATTATTTCCAATGGATTCTGTGGAATTTATTTCTGAGTAGATTAGTTTTGGCTTGGTATGCACACTTCTTGGATATGGCAAGAAAAAAAATCAGTAGAAGTGTGTCCACGCTAGCAGGTGTCAATTTTACTGGCAGATTAAAAAAAAAACACACACACCCAAAGCACCCACAAAATCTGATTATAGCTAGTCAAACCCTTTTTTAATGTCCACATGATTCTGAAGTGATATGAACACAAACTTTCTGGGCCAGTCAGGGTGACTGAAAACAGCCTGTGCCCTGCTTTACACAACACAAAGCCCTTCTGTGGTTATGGTTTGAAACACTGTATTGATATGTTGGTTTTCACCTTGAAGATGGATGCTTAACTCATTTAAATGAGGGGATAAATCCACTAAAAATGCTAAATCTGTAAGTCAGTTTTCATCATCAAGTTCTGGCACAACTTTTGTTTTTGATACCATAAATGACTTGATAACATGACACAAATCATAGAATCATTTCAACATCTGGCCTTGACTTAACTATCTTACTTCCGAAAAGTAAATTATGTCACCATAATTAGCATCAAAACTTTTCAGGAATTCCTGGAATTGGAGATGATTCGATCCCTTGGCCCTTATGGAATTCACAGTCTTGATGATGATTTGCACGATGTTGTCTGATGCTGTCAATTTGACTGCGCTTGAGGAAAAAACACACTGGAAGCCGCACACTGCCATAAAACTGAAGCCGTACATGTGTACAAATGGCAAAAGCATACATGTTTATTTTATGTGACATGGCGACACAACATTGTCATCTACAAAGTTCACACTTGAGCATCGCGCAGTTAAATTACCAAAAAAAAATCTCATAATGTTTTAAGTAAGTTTACGACTTTGTGTTGGGCTGCATTCATAGCCATCCTGGGCCACATGCAGCCTGCAGGTCTACATCAAATAGAACAATGTATAAAACCAATAAAATAAAATACGATATGTTTATGTTGAGCCAAAATTGTCCCACAGAGCCTTAACTCTGTCCTCAAAGAGGACAGATCTTATCGGTAAAAGCAAGTGCTTCTCTGCTAGTTATGCACATTATCATGTCTCCCCCCCCCCTTCATGATGGGTCATGATTAGTCCACTCCTGTTTTCTTCCATTAGTCTTTACATTTGGAGGTAACAACCTTCCTGAAATTACTGAGATGAATTTCACTCTGGATAACCTCTTATTCTTCTAGCAGAATAAGTATTATTTGCAGCTCCTCGACAGTGGGGATGAAGATAATTAGGCCCTATTAAGCTCCTTTTCTTACAGTTGTATGATAGGATTTAGAGGAAATGGAAGGCGAAAAGGAAGGAGGGGATGACCTAAAGTCCTATTAGCCCAGCATTTTGATGCTGTTCAGGGAGTCTTCTGCGCTTAATCATATTCCCATATGGTGGAAGAAACAGGAGATTACTTTCTGTCCATGTTCTTTTACTTCATTTTCAAAAAAAAATAACTGCCAGTGGAGACAGATATGGTGAGGGCAGAGAGATGATGTCTGTCTTTAAAACTGCACTTATTAGGTCTTTCAAGAAGATGACTAAGGATAAAGCAGACTTAATGGCCAGATTGACAATGTTGTTTTCCCGATTGTCTTCGCCTCCCACCCACTTGACATCACTGTATGACTGTGCCCTGATTTTGACAGTTTCCCTAATGGTGGACTATTATATACAGCCTAGGTTCTATTAGGTGAGCGCTGTGACCCTATTTAGGTGGAAATGTTACTTTTGGAAACTGTTTCCAACTATCTTGTCTTGAAACTTTTAGCTTAAAATCATTGGCCGGCAACCCAATTGCTGAACTGGGAATTGCCATCTTTAGTTCAGCCTTTCATTCTCCTGCTCCTTATTAAAGATGATGGAAGAGATTTCGGTGAATTTAATGGGGATAACAATGGTTCTGCGTTTAATAGTGTCCTTTCAGTTGCAATGGCTGATTTTTTTTTTCATATTATCGCATCCCTCCTCTCCTTTGTACCCAGGGCTTCTCGTTCCTTCAGAGGTACCTGAACCTCCGTGGTTCTTGTCAAGAATCTTTCTACAACTTAGGCCGCGGCCTTCACCAACTGGGATTGGTACATCTGGCCATTCACTACTATCAAAAAGCACTGGAGTTTCCTCCACTGGTTGTAGAGGTAGAGTATGGAAATGTCACCCGGCAGACAGTATTCCATTTAAACCACAGACCTTCTGAGCCACACTTGCAATGTTTTAACATAGTCTCCCCACCCGCGTGTTGAGAGCTAGCCTTTGGACACAAGTCCTGTATCTTCAGATCTAGTTTTGTCCTCTCCATGGCATGGCATTTGCCAAACCCAACTCCAGCACTGAGCTTTAGGAAAATTATCACTGAGCCCAGTTTACATATAGCATTTTCTAGCCATCGTGAGGCCTGCTGACCCGTTATTTAATAGTTTCTGTCAGTGAAACAGAATAAACTTGGGCAGGAATATAATTTTTTGACCTTTTAAAAAAATGCAGTACCAATAATGACGATGGCAGAATTTAATTCTAGAGGAAATAGCCTCTGAAACCCCAGCAGGAAAAATGGCGGTGTTTTAAAGCAAAGTTGCCTGACAAAATAAGTCAAAACCTAGCCAGAATGTCAGGGATAAAACTGCAGCCTTAATAGTTTCTATGCTGTGTTTTACTTTGTGTGACAGATGCATTGTTTTTCTTTCCCCAAATCAGGGAATAGAAACTGACCAGACAGATCTGCGGAGAGATATTGGCTTCAACTTGTCACTCATCTATCAGAGCAGTGGAAATATCAGAATGGCTCGGAAACTGTTGTATACACACGTCATTGTGTGACGAGAGTGCCGGGATCAAAGACCAGTGGGGGCAAGCACGAGTGCCTCATGGGATGTGTTGTTTTGGTTGTTTTCAAGGGGGAGGAGGACATCCTGTTGACACGAACTGGGACACTCGAGGAGAAAGCGCCAAAGGAGAGCCCTCTGATGTCTGGAACCACATCACTTATAAATCATCACAAGTGCTCAGGTTTCGCTTTTCATTGGTTGAATGGGAAGCACTCCAATTAGACCAGGCAGACTTTGCCAAGAACATTCCTGGCCGGGCAGCCCTGACCTATATGCAGCATTTCTAACCCTAGGGGAAAAAATCAGCTGAATAAACCACACCGCTTCATGGAAGCCAGGAACATTCAAAGCATTTAAGCACACCACGATTTTGAAATTTACTCAGAATATTGTAAAAACCATAGCTGGTACGTTTGCAGGATTCTGGCGTCTAGGACCAAACTCAGCTTTTTACATATTTGGTGGTGTTAGAGCGGATGATTATTTTCAGGGATGTCAAACACATGTAGCTCCTCCTATGGTTGGTGGTTCCTCCGTTGAAACTGTGATTCTTGGGTTCCCCCAGACCCTGCATGTCTCTGCCTGTTTATTTTGCAAACGGAAAGAAAGCACTTGTGGGTTAGTGGCTGCTGGATCGTTCATTTCTTACATCTACTCACAGGGTGGTTATCTGCCAGCTCTCCCCATTTTCTCACTTTTTTGAGAACGACAAATCAAAGGGAGGTAGACAAGCTAGGAAGTACTCTACCATAGTGCTTGCCACGTTATACTTGCCAGAATACCTTCCAGCTTTCTAGGAGATCACACAGAAGGGACATGTAGGGCTATTCCTGGACTTACTTAGGTTTGCCATTTCTGTAGGATTTCATACCCCAAAATTTACATAAAATTGACATTTACACAGCCTTTATCAGACATGGCATAAGCCCCTTCCTCATGTTCTTAGCTCATGCAGTATAAAAGAAATTATTTGCTTAAGATCGGTTGCAAGAAACAAGCTGTTCTATCAGGTGTGGAGAGTTGCTGCAATTACATTTACAGGTTTGTTGTAATGTTTGTACTACTTTATACACAAAAACATGCAAGACTACATCTGAATCCATTCATTATTGCTAAAGAAGCAGATTTGTAAAACAGAAAGTATAGTCCTGGTTAAAATTTTAGTTAAGTATACATCACAGTTAAATAGTATCCTATAAAAATCCAGAATAGAGGAAAGAGGTCACAAGTACAGAACATTCTCTGCTAGGATTTGTGTTGAAATGCAGCAGTTCAGACCAGTGCTTTTAGTAATTCTGGAGCAAACCCACTAGAGCTTTTGAAGGCCCAAGCAAATGTTTTCTGGCTTTGTTCCTCTGTCGGCTGCTGTACCAGTTTAAATAAATGATTTTAAAATGAACTATTCACTTACTGTTTTTCATATATAAATAAGAATGTCATCAATGATATAAATTACTTTGATAGCAGTTTGTTTGCTTTCTCATCTGATAAGGAACACTCACATTAAGGCACTCACATAAATAACAACTTCACAAATTAAGTAATGAGGGAGGAGACAGAAGTGGGAGGAGATCATTTCAAAGGGGACTAATTCATGATTTCATCATTGAATAGAGGGGAAGCTTTTCAGCTAGTGCTGTATTTTCTCTTGCCACTGTTTATCATCATAAACAGACTCAGAGCCATCCTTTCAGGAAAGGAATTCCGGTCCGTGCTGACTCTGTTGATGGTCTGTGCAAAGTGAACCAGAGCACAAAGAGGGAGAATTAGGACTGGAGCTTGCCACGTCCTTAGTATCTTCTAACCCCTTGGTTTCCGACCGCAGGTAACCTTAAGTTTGCTTGGACTGCAATTCCCAGAAATCCCGGGCAGCACCGCTGGTGGTGAAGGCTTCTGGGAATTGTAGTCCAAAACCGCCTGGGTTACTCAAGGTTGGAAATTACTGTTCTAGAAGAGAAACGTGTTTCAAAGTTTCAGGGCTTCTATTTGTAAAACCAGCAAAGCCTTGATACACTGGGCCCATCCGGTGGTAGTCATGGAAAGCACAATAGGTGCAAGAAGGGAATGATGGACAGAAGTCTGGCCTCACCAGGTTGTCCCGTTCAAGAGGCTCACTGTGGAGGAGGTATTTGGTGCTAAAACATATATTAGATTATTTTTCAATAAAAGAGAACTTGAAACTTTTAAAGAGCTAGTAGTTGAACCACACACTCGGTACCACAGTAGTGGTTTCCAAGCGGGCGGCCAGTTTGCATATATATTACTTTTTTTCTATTTTTTGAGAAGGATTTTTCTTCATTAATATAGCAGAAATCTGATTAGTACAGGGAAGATCTGTGCTGGTAGGTAGCTTCAGTACCTGTGCAGATGCTCACATTTTGAGAAGGCCCAGCTTTAGGCTCCTCTGAGTACCACTTGGCAGCACAGAGCAGCCCTTGGTTTGAGAAGTGGTGTTCACAGGTACAGAGTCACCTCTTGTAGCCTGGATCCTCCTGCAGCAGGAATCCATCACTCGTTGAGCTCATTTAGGTATTTCCTGGAGATGAACTTCAGCTGATTCTTTGTTTCCCAGCGCTTCAAACACGCCTGGCTAGGGAGTCTGACCGGCCTTTCCTGTGAAGGCAGGATGTTTAATTAGAGCTGGGATTTCTCAGGCCAAATACAGCAGAAAATAACAACATAAAGCAATCTGGTCAATTCTAAGTAGTTATCTGCCAATAGCCTGTGATCCACAACTTTGGGTAATTAAAGCTTTGCACATGTCGTCCCGAGCTGGACTGGAGACCCCCAGAGCTCTGCAGATATTGTTGGACTCTTCTTCCTGTCAGCCCCCGCTAGAACACCCAAGTGGTAGGTGATGATTGTAGTTCAATGAACACATGGAGGTTCAAATGTTCCTCTGCTCTGATAGTGAGAAAAGTCATAGAACAGTTTTACGAAGAAAGGGGAAATCTAAACAATTGTGCCATGTTTTCTGGAGTCGGTTTGATACTAGGAAGTTGGAAGACCTGTAGGTTGGATCGAGATGACATGAGGGGTAAACATTTCAGCTCACAGAACAGCATGGGTCCTAGCATGTCCCACACTATCCTCCAGGACCATCTCTGGTCTTCAGAAGGAATTGTAAGGGTGGGGGTTTGTCCACAAGGAGAACTTCACTTGCACTTCTTAGACTGAAACCCAGGGGCCTCCACCCGATTTTCTTGTTCCTTTGGGTCCCAAAAATTGAAGAAATTTTGCACAATCCAAGAAATATTTCTCTCAAACCCTCTGCCCCTAATCTGTAATATTGGTTTTCTTTGCAAGAGGAAGCCGTTTCCAGCAATTTTGTACTTAGTGATACACAAACATTTTCTCTCTCTCTCTCTCTCTCTCTCTCTCTCTCTCTTTTTTTTTTTTTTTTTTTTTTTTGCAATAAGGCGAGGGGACTGGTTGTAATTCAACAGTCTCTAGAGTTTCCCTTGCTCTGGCTTGCTACTAATATGTGCAGCCTTATAATCCTCATATTGCAGACACAAGACAGAGAAAACAGCAGGTAACTGTAACTGCTTACCAGAAGTAAGGATAGAACGGGACTGTCCTCTCACCTCAGCCTTCTTACCAAAGAAAGCAAAACACGGAGAAGTGAAGGCAAAAGGTTTTTGAGGAATAAACTGATAAAGATAAGGGGAATTAAAATTATTCTTCCTACTAGGATGCCAGGGCTCTTTTGTCATGGAAGGACTACGCCCTTGGAAGACATCTGAACAGCGGACTGTAGCTGCACCTCCATGCCAGAGAAGCCATACACTTTCCAGGATGCTTCTTCCGAGAGAGCTCTTATAGTCAAACCGGCAATAAAAAGACTGTGAGCCCATCTCTTGTGAATTCTCCAGCCAGTCCCTCAAAGTTCTCAAACCCTTAAGGTCTTCTGTGGTGCAAACGTAAGGCTGCCTGCAACCGTACAGCAAGTTACACCAGAAACCCACGGGTGCTCACAATATACAGTGCCTTCCCATGTTCTCAGCCACCGCACACACGAGGGAGGAGGCCCCGTGCGGTTCCATATCGTGACAACTCTTTTCTTTAATGAAGATCTGGCCCGACTAACCTCCTCTTCCTCGCGCTCGACAGAACTCTTCTGCTGCCTGTTCCTTGCCAGCTCACGCTGCAGGTTGTCGAACTTCGACTTGAACCAGCGGTGAGCTTCTTCCAGGTTAGCACTTATCTGGTGTAGGGAAGGAGAGATCAGAATCAATGCAGTGTTGCTGACTACAAGTGGAATGAAAAGCTAGGGAGGGTTTTGGGGTGTGTTTTTTTTAGAATTTTAGGACTTTTGAGTCCCAGCCATCACCTAGAATTCCCCCAGGGAGACTTCTGGGACTCAGAGAGGAGAAACCAGAAGGCAAGAAGAGAGAGGTACCGTCCCATGTTCTCAGCCAGAGCAGACACAAGGGAGTAGGTCTTTCTGTCACTGTTGGCTACACAGTGGTTCTGTGCATATGGTTCTGCAGGAAAGTGTGAAGGCAGGAGGAGAAGGGGACGACAGAGGACGAGATGGTTGGACAGTGTCATCAAAGTGACCAACATGAATTTGGCCCAACTCCGGGAGGCAATGGAAGGCAGGGGGGCCTGGCGTGCTTTGGTCGATGGGGTCATGAAGAGTCGGACACGACTTAACTAAACAACAAAAAGATACTACACCCTCCCTGTCGACTCTTCCCTAATCTGAAGGTACTGCCTTTGTTGGATGCACATTCCAGTTTGTATTGCATTCCTCAACAACACAATTGCATGCTAGGACCTCTTGTGTCAACAGTCTTTCCGCTCGTCTCAGCTCTGTGTCCCACTATTATTTATTTTCCACTTCATCACCAAAACAGTTGTAGTCATTTATGAAATCAACATGATTGAGCAGAGGTGTGTACGAGAGATTTCACTTTGTAAAAAACTGCATTGTGTAGTATTGTGGCTATCTGTTCAAAAGGTACTCAGCTGAGTAAATCACACTTTGTATTGTCAAGATTATACGAGTAACTCCTAAGAAACCCTGCAGTAGTATACAGAGCAGCCAAGAAGAGAACTAGAATTAGATGCAGCATTGCACTGTGAGGCACAAGGTATAGGGGATTAAGATGCCACATCTTAATTACACTAAAATACAAATTCCATCTGTATTCCTACAATGAAAAGTTCACAGCTATCATGCTGAGCTACCATCTTCTACCATGTGCCACCACTGTTGGCCCTTCAAGTGAAATACTCGCCACATTATACTGACACAATGTCAGTGATTTTACCAAATTGCAAGTCAGCTCCAAAGACGCCGTATCATCTCTAATGTTTGTCAAGGGATAAGACAGTGAATAAGAATGGTTGCCCCAGGTTTCAGCATCTCCCCGGGTTTCATAGTGTTACTAACCCAAGGAGCCCAACACCACTCAGCCAAATACTACAAGCCCAGCTCTTTTCTCCTCTGCCTCTGTGACCTACCTGTTCGGATTCTATACTGGCTTCTTTCAGCTTCTGCTCAGTCGTCTCCTTACATTTCCTCAAATGTCTCACTGTGACTTCCAGAGCCTAATTAAATCAAAAAGTACAGGTCAGGGTAATTTTATTTCTTGTTTTCATTTTGTTTCTACAGTGCCCAACTTGGTAAATAGAGTTGACTTCTACAGATCTCTTTCAGGGCTTCTTGTGGTTTATCAAGCAAAAGGACAAAGAAAAAGGCCAACTGATCCCTGAAGGAAAAAAAAAACACTTGGTCAGCTAAGCAGCCCTTCTGCAGCTTTACTGTCTGTGGCATTTACCCAGGTTATGAATATTCACATGCTATTTGCATAAACCAATGGGAGTGATGGAGGGGCGGAGTCACAAGGTATAAGAGACTCTGCAGGAGGAGGATGAGAGGAGATAGTCGGAGATGGGGTTTTTGAGATAGAGAGAGTTAGAAAGTTGAGAGAGTTTTGGAGTTTAGGTGGGAGAATGGTGGTTGAGAGTGGATAAAGAAGAATGTTTGTTTAAGAGTTAACAACATTGCTTGTTCTGTCAACACCAGTATCAATAAACAATTTCTATTGGCTTCTTTTAAAATGATATATGGTCTGGACATCTATTATTAATAATAGGTATTGTTGATGAAATCAACTGGTGGCGGCTGAGGGGCACGTAGCATGAGCTCCTAGTTTGGTGAAACAAGCAGGGGCCACATGGGAATCGTGACACTGTCAAAGACTCATCCAATTTAAAAGAAAATTTATCTAAGCATGGATGTACAACAGGACGGACGGTTGCCAAGCCTACCCTGAAAGGGAGTTTCAGAAGCTACCAAGAAAACTCTTTCTTGCCTTCCTCCCCCGAAAATACCTCTGAAATTAGTGGAAGAAAGGGCTTCTTGTAAAAATCTCAAGGCCCAAGAAGACAATCTTTCACACAACCTGGGCTCCTAACTAATGACCCTCTGGTGCAGGGGTTAAACTGCAGTACTGCAGTGAAGACCCTGCTCACAACCTGCGTTTAATCCTAGCTTCGGGTAGCTTGCTTGAGGTTGACTTGGCTAGTGTTGGAGGACTTATCACCTCCCAATATATAGCTATAATGTATTCTTACAACACATAATAAACGTTTAAAAAATTAACATTGCTGTGGATTATGGAAAATGCTTTCACTACTAATGTACATAATATATTGTTTGACTAGTCTATGGGCATTAGTAAAACTGCTGACATTGTAACTGAGCCCCATGGCATAGTGGTTAAACTGCAGTACTGCAAGTCAAGCCTCTGCTCACAACCTGAGTTCAATCCCAGTTTCAGGTAGCCGGCCTGTGGGCGATTCAACCTAACATCCTTCTGAGGTTGGTCACTTGGGTACTCAGCTTGTGGGGGAGAGGGGGCAATGCGTAGCTTGCATAATTAAAATGGTAAAACTACCAGAGAGTGCTTTAGGCGCTATGGGGTGGTATTTAAAACAGCCCACTTTGCTTTAACGTGCATTTTGAATTGTGCCTGGAAAGAGACTGGCAGGTCGTGGAGCTGTCAAAACAGCGCTGTGGGTGGGTTCCCCATAAGTAACCCCATGAAGTTCCTGAATGTCTTTGAAAGGCAAACCCGCATAAACCTTCCCTCCAGGAATCTAAGTTTCCCTTACCTGGCACTCTTCCTCCAGCTGCTGCCGTCGTTTCTGCTCAAGTTCCAGCTGGCTCTGCAGGTTTCTGTTCTCAGCTGCCATGGCTTGCTGGTTTTTGGCCAGCTGCTGCATCTCACGTTGCAGGTCCGTTAATTCAGTCATAAATTCTTTGATACTAAGGGACTAGGTATGAGAAGAATCAGATCCAATAGCCGCCAACATATATTTCAATCTAGTCTTAACACTAAATATGGAAAGGGATACTACCTGCTCATAGTTTTTCTTCTGATATTGCTGCTTCAGCTCTTCCATTTGCTTCAGTTCTGACTCAATCTCCTGAAAGTAGTTCATAACACTGCTATGAAAGCATCCAGAGAAAAGGCTCTTCTCCTCAGTCAGATGGGCATGTTAAGACCTGCCGCCGCCTCTTGAGCTGATTTAAATCCCGCAAAGCTGGATCCTGACTTGAAGGATGTACTAAAGGGATGTAGGCAGACTCATGCCTGAAATGTCACCCAATTGATCCACACAAGGTAGGTCAAAAAGCCTACAGCAAAAAGCCCAAATGACAAAGCACCGTTACGCCCTCCTTTTCCTGTGTTTTTCTCATCATTTATCCCTCAGCTGTAAAAAGCTGGCACAAGAGCACAGACAAGTGAAAGGGCTTATACAAAAGGCTGGCCCTACAGACTGAGGATTGTCAAAAAGCTCACCTGGCAACAGAATGCTTCTCCTTGGGTTTGTGTTGTGGCTTGGAAGGCTTGGAATTCAAAGGCTAGCTGTTCTTGCCACAGCCCAGCCCTGGTTTCTCCCCCTACCAGAACAATTCCACACCAATGACACTCTAGGAAGGAACTGGGAAACAACGGTCTCTTGGGGTAAGAGAAAAGTTAATCCTGATTTCTATGGCTCCTTCCTTGAAGCATAGCCAGTGGTAAAGGCATCTGAGAGCTGCAGTCCAAAAACACCTGGATGACCCAAGTTTGGGAACCACTGCTCTGTTGGAAGCTACCTTGGCTACCCAGCTCTTAATTCTGCAAGCGTGAAAGGGGCAGAAAAGATTGCTGCTAAAGGCCAGGTCCTTAGCAACCAGGTCCTTAGCAACCAATTGGATATCCCATTGTACCTTCCTCCCATTCCACTCTACTCCATTGAATATCTGTTTTCCAAAGGTAGATACAGGATATATAAATACTTTTTTGTTTTTTACAAAGATGAACCTAAAACAAGAGAACAGAAGCAAACACACAGACATAAGTATATAAAACACACAAGCCAGCAGCATAGATCAACTCACTTTGATCCTCTCTGTATTTCGAGCACTGCTGGCCTTGGAGTTGAAGTGCTGTGTGATTAATGCTTTCTGTCTCTTCACCTTCTCCTTCTGGCTTGCCAGGGCCATCTCCAGCTCCCCCACTTTTGCCCGCAGTTCCCTGTTGCAACGCGACATTTCCCCAAATTTAGAGCAGGCTTCTTCGAGGGCTTTCTTCAGCTACAGGGTACCAAAGAAAGGTTAGCGCGTTCAAGAAAACAAAGTGGGCAGAGGACAGTGCTGAACGATTGTTCTTTTCCCATCCCTGAAACCGATGTCCAGACTTTAACTCTGACTCTGAAGCAGGGTGGATAAAAAACAATGAATCAATCATTTTTGTTTTATTTAAATCATCAAAATAAATCTGATTTTAAAAAATTAAAATTGTGATTTAAAACAATTTGATTTAAATCAAATCCACCCTGTGCTGAAGGTCATTTGTCTGGAGGAATTGTTCTGGCTTTGGGTACAAGTTGTTCCTCTTTCAACGCCAGACAAATTCTTTTTACCCATGAGAAAAAGAGCGAGAGCGAGAGAGGCCCCCTATAATGCTTAGTGGTGAAGTACATGTTTTGTGTGCAAAAGTTCCCACGTACAACTCCTGCCATTTCTCATTCCATTTGAGGAATAGTTTCTTAATTTCTCTTGCTCTCGCTCTGCAGCTTCAGCATTGCAAGGCATTTCGAACGACGCACTTCAATGCGGCTTGTGTTCGATATGGACCACAGGGGGCAGCAAGTTGTGGCAGTGGTGCTTCTAACTTTCATTTCTGTGTGAGAGGCTCCAGGGCTTTCCGGCCTCCCTTTCCTCACCTCGGCTGATTCCTTCTGGGCTGCTTTCTTGGTTACTTCCCGCTCGGTCTGAAACTGTTTCTTCAGTGTCTCAAGGCGGTCTCCATATACCTTAGTCTCCATCTTGCTTTCCTCAATCAGCTGGTCCCTTTTGGGAAAGGCAAGACATGGGAGTTAGTTTCTTCTTCACTCAAGGCAGAAAGGCACAACCCCAACGGGGCAACAGCAAGGCTTCCCAAATGAGCGCTGCCTTTTCTTTTCCTCTGTGGAAAAGTATCTTAAACAAACAAACAAACAAATAATAAAATTGGGCTTATGCCACGCAACAGGATTTCAGCTAGTGATTTGTTTTGGCTATGTATGGCAGCGTATTTCTTGTTGCAGCTCGGCAAGAGGTTCCTGAACATGGGACCTGAAGTTTCCCCAAAAAAGGTCAGAATCTGCCTTGCCAAACATTTGGTTCGGCACAATGTAAAAGCACCCCGATTTCTGCTACTCACACTCGGAAAGGAAGAACTTCCAGGGAGTGGGCCGTGCTCTTACCTGCACGCCATCAGTTGCTGGTACTCTGCTTCTTTGCTCTCCAACTCATCCTGAACAAGCACGAGTTTGCTTTGAAGGGCACTATTGGTCTGCAACGCTTGCTCTAAACTTTGAGTAAGTTTCTTCTTTTCAGCTTTAACGGCTTCCAGTGCTTTAAGGAGTGGACCCGACTTTTATTAGAGGGAAAGCACATGGGGGTAGAGTTGTGATAAAAAAAAAATACAACCATTTTATTTAAACAACTGAATTTATGTTTCAATAATAAAAAAGCTTAACCTGCTGCCACAGTGAACCTCCCATTGGAAATGGGAACGCATCTGAACGTTCAAGGAGAGTCAAGGTCAAGCATCTGTTACACCTCAAATGAATGGCACTGGCCTCCATCCGACACCAAGCTAGCTGGCACCTGCTTGGGCAACCCAAATGTCCTCCCTTCTACTCTCCCCAAAGCCCTCTGGAGCACCTGAAATCCAGCCCTCCAGGACTGGGTTTAGGATTGTTCAAGGGCTGTTGGGGGAAATAGGAGAGCACTCCTCTATTAGGAGTGCTCCTAGAAACATCAACTAGATCCTGGCCATGTCAAAAGCAGAGAACTGTACTCCTGTTAGCTAAGAAAATATATAAATTCCCAAGCAGCCACATATACAGGTCATTTGGTTCCCCTACGCTTACTGGAAGGTGGGTTTTTTTTTTTTACCTTCATGCCCTGCTGGGATTCCAAGAAAAGTTTGTTCCGGCACTGCTCCAGCTCTGCCTCAAATTTCTCAATACTTTGCTGGCTTTGGATCCTGCACAAGGAAGCAGAGTGACAACAAAAGAGCCCTGGAAAATGCCCTCCCTGCTCTGGCCATCCGAACAAGAGCCTCAAAGAGAATGAAAGTAATTCCACTCCACTCTGGAGGCAAATAGGATCAAACTGAGAGTTGCTAGTGTGGTTCGACAATTTTCAGAAAAATACATCAAACCACACAAGCGTTCACATGTCCTGGTCAATGTACGTACTACAAATCAGGTACTTCAGATTTTATGTCAACCATCAAAATTAGGAGGAATGACAACAGTTCTCCTGGATTTCAAGAAAGATTCTTTCCTAGTCCTATTTGGAGATCCCCAATATTTTCTAAATACTAACCAGGCCCAATTCTGCTTCCAAAACCAGGGAGACGTGATGCCTTCTGGGTGGTACTGTGGGACCATATGGATGCTGAGCTGCTGTGTAGCATTTGCAGGGGGAGGAAAGAGGCTGCCATTGGGAGGAAATGGGCTCTGCTTCCACCAGCCCCATTGCCCACACCTGTATCTTGACCCTACCCTCCATAATTCACTTGCTTAATATGAAAGAGTTGCCAATGAAAATGACCCAACTTGGCTCCACTGGAATGCCCTACTAAAGTGAAGCATGCAAGTCCAGTTACCTCTCCATCTTGAGGCTGGCAATCTCAGAGTCTTTGTGCCCCAGTTCTGTCTGCAGCTTCTCCAAAGCCATCTGCATTTTGTTATGAGAAGCCAACAGGTTCTCCAGCATGGTTGTCATTTTGATGTTATCCTCCTTAGATGCCTCCAGCTTGCGTCGTAGATTTCCCACCTAGTGGCCCAAACAAGGGGGAAAACCCATGAAGAACACAAATGACTCTGCATTGAAGCCACAACCAAGACCAGCCTTGACCATGACCAGCCTTGGGCCACAGCTCAATGGTGGACCACACATTTTTTAAAAACTTTCGAATGTTGTTAGTTCAGTCCTCCTGTCTCCACTTAGAGGAACACAGACTGTTGCCCTAGCCAAGGTCTCTGCCTTTGAAACACTGGAGGACAGTTGCAGCTGGGTAGAGTAGCTGAAGGTCGATGTACCAATAGCCTGACTTGGCAAAAACAACTTCATGTGTTCAAGCAAACAACATCTTTCTTCCAGGTTCTGAGATCAGCTCTACTGGTCCTCTTTAGTTCTGAATATTCATAGCAACCGTCATCATTTCTGCAATGCTTTTCTTGGGGTTATAAAGCACCTCACACAAACTTTCTTGGTGATCCCGTTTTGTAAGATGGGTTGCTACAATTCTTCCTGGCGTTGCACATTTTGATGTAAACAAAGCTTCCAGGTGAGTTCATATTAACTGCACACGAACTTGCCTTCTACTGGAATAGATCACTGGATTACCTGTGGAGACTCTCTTAGTTTCAGGCCCTACCTGGCAATGCCAGGGATTCATATTCTGTTGACAAAGTCTTTAGAGATAAAACCCAAGAACAGTCAGTACGCTCCTCCTTCTCTCTGGTTTAATACCTGTAATTTTTTAACGTATTTTATTGGATTACACATCAAACCTTTGGGGCTCCCAATCGGTCTCCCTTTCTATCAGGACCAATGCCTAAAATATTTTATTTTTATTTTATAAAATAAAAAAGCCCCCCCCCCCAAAAAAAAAAACCAATTAAGTTTTACCTTGTGCTTTTCCCTCTCCTCAGTGGCACTTATTTGCCCTTTCAGCTTCTGGTTCTCTCTTACGGCTTCATCCTGGGTTTTGACTGTTGCAGAAAATTCTTCCTCTGTGTGGGCAAGAACGGACTGTGCCTTTCATGACAGAAGAAGACAGGACAGTTATTTTCTCTCAGAATGTCGCAAGTACAGAGAAAATGTCCTCCAGGAAGCTATGAGTCAGATGAAAGGACTAGGCCGCTAAAACATTTTACTAGGCCACTCTCTGAAAGTTGGCTGACATGAAATCATTATTATTTTTTGACCCATTAGGATAAAGAACAATTTCTGTCCAATCACTGCAGAAAATGGAAAGAGCGTAGGAAATAGAAGACATGAACAAAATGCACCAAAATTGCTCTGACGGGGATGAGATTCCAACATTAAAAAAGCAAAATGAAGTCAGTAATCAAACACATTTTGAGATAGGAAATGGGAGGGTGGTTCAGATATCTAGCTGCAGAGCCAGAGGTTGGGAGTTCGATTCCCCTCCTGGGAGAAGAGCCAACCTGGGTGGCCTTGGGCCAGCTGCACAGTCCCAGGGCACCCCCAGGAGAAGGGAAGGGTCAGCCACTTCTGAGTACTCTTGAATTAGAAAACCCTGAAAAGGATCACGATTGACTTGACAGCATATGGTGCTGATGATGAATTCCTGAAAAGGATCTTGGGGAAAAAAACCATTAAACAGTGTGTGGGCAGGGGAAAGACTGTACAACAACTGAATTTGATTTCAAAGAAGCATTTTGGGCTTTTCTTGCCATTTTTATCTTTGTTTTTTCACCCTCCTTCCACCATGCTCTCCTTTGACATGGCAATTCAGATAACAGGCTTCTTTCCATTTCATGTGTTCCTCTCCATTTTTAAGGCTGGTTTTGGACTCACCCTCTGGCGGTCAGTTCCCTCACCAGCTACATCCCACGCCGTTTCTACCCGTTTGGGACCAATCATGTCCCTTTTACTCTCCAGCGTTTCCTCAATGGCCTGAATAGCCCTGAAGAGGGCCATCGGAGAGGCCTTGCGACTATCGCCACAGTCGGAGGCAGACTCCCTTGCGGGCAGATCGACCACAAAACGAACTCTACGTGTCGGGGAATAGAGAGCGGAAGAAGCGCCTTCGCCAACTCCCATGCCGCCCTTTCGGCCACAGGCCAGGCACGATCTTAAGCCACTGCTGGGCTTCTCTTGCCAGCCACTTTTGGAGGCCTTCGTTTTTTGAAGAGGCATTTTTGTTACAGGGCTCGGTGCTTAAGAAGGAGAAAGACCTGGACAGCCACCGGCAAGATGAGAAGGGCTCCATTTGCCATGGCTGGTTAACATCCCCACCTATGTGTTAATTTACAAAGTTGTTGTATCACTGGAGGGGTACAAAAGACGCCATTTCAGACAGAATTTGCCCTCCATTCCCAAGAGGGCAAATAAAAACAGCCCCTTTTTATTCCAGGATGAATTAACATAAGTTCTCCTGGAGATCATGGTAACGCTGAGGCATGGCTGTGCTCCGTTTGTGATGTCATGAGGCCCCTCCCCTCCAGTCACCATGTAATCTAAACAGCGGGCAACAGATCACTGGTATTCAAACATTTGCTCCTTCTCTGATCGTGTCTCGGCAATTTCCACGTAAGAAACCTGGAAAGCATAATATTGGCCTGCCTCACAATCTGCTCTCTTTGCAGCAGAACCATGCTACAGAGGGAGCATTTGAAGGTCATTTGTATTTTAATTGAATCATAGAATAATTGAGTTGGAAGGGGCCTATAAGTCTATCAAGCCCAATTCCCTGCTCAATGCAGGAATCCAAATCAAAACAGATGGTTGTTCAATTTTCTCTTGGATGCCTCCAGCACTGGAGGCACTCAAGCACGGCTACGTTTTCCTGTAGAGTGATTTTCCTATGATCTTCTTCTGTGCATGTGTGCATGCAAATATATAGAAAAAGAATGAATATTTAAATATAGAAGACACAGAGAATGAGCAAACCTAAGCCTTTCTATCTCTTGGTGCAAAAACGGCAACTTGACCTCTGTAACCTGACAGAGTTCAAGCACGTTGCCTTCAATATGTGTACTTCCTTCATCCTGAACAGCAAGTAGGTGCTAATGGTGTGATGGCCTGAGTTTGGGTCACTTTCTCAACTGCAAGTCACTCTGAAGAGTGTGTTACAAACATACCTACGAACAAGAGTTACCTGCTTGCTTGTCCAGGTAGAACAAACGTTACAGTGGCTTCATGGCAGAAGTGGAAGAAAACAAAATTAACCTCCCCCCCCACCTTGACCCTACAAGCCCCCAAGCAGAGGAGGGTGCCTTGTGCTCAGGGAGATACCAAAGATACTGTAGTCTGTCTCTTCTGCTTAGGGGATGAGGTGAGCTCAGCCTACCAGAAGCTTCCATGTTTGCTTTGAAAGCCAAAATTAGGGGAGAAGAGCTTAACTCCCTTTTGTAAATTAGAACTTTGCAGGGTCGGGAGTAAAGAGTCTTGGGGCTCAGGGGCAGAATACCGCAAAGAAGATGAGCAAAAGAAATGACGTCTCTCTCTCACACAATCACACACATTTTCTCGTAACTCCCCCCCCAGATGTCCTCACTTGTTATTAACCCACCCAAAGTGTATCATTCACCTCCCAGAACATTTCCATTTCTTGGGAGAAAGCACTAAGAGAGACAGAATACACATCTGGAAGGCATGTTCAAAGCTGGTGGGAAATATATCCACTTAAAAATGAGAAAAAAGATAAAATTCCTGCCTGTATGTTATCAGCAGAGACTTCTAGAAAGACATACCATATTTTTCTGTCTATAAGATGATACTTTCATCTAAAATTTTTAGACTAAAGATTGAGGGGCATCTTTTACACGGAAGTAAGGTGAGAACACAGAGAGGACAAAACAGCCGTGCCTTGCCTCTGCAAACAGGCTTCCTTCAATCAGGAGGCTTTGCTTCCTACAGTTAGGAAACTTAGCTTCCTCCAGTCACAAGCCTTATGTAACTGACGTCAGCGGATGCTGAACAAACCAATCAGAACACACCTCGTTGGAGGTGGAGCATGTAGGCAGTGCTCAGATGCAACAGGAACTGGAACCGCCTAGAGTGGTCTAATATGATCAGATAGGCGGGATAGAAATAAAATAAATAAATAAATAAATAAAAATAAATAAACTGGTAATGTCCAAGTGTTCTGAGCCCAGAGGCTAAATAAAGTGATGTGCTCAAAGCTGTGATGCATAATATGACAGTACTGTACTGGTATGTAAATGTTACCTGATTACTAAATAAAAATGTATTCTGTTTTATGTTTAAAATATTGATTTCTTAATTGTGAATTAGAAAAATGGGGAGGTCTTATACATGGGGGCATCTTATACACAGAAAAATACTGTACAGTAATTCAGTCTGGCACCACATCTTCATTCCGATACATGCAAAAATGACAAATGCAGTCCTTTCCCTGGGCCCATTCTGGTACCAAGCACGAAAGCTCTAAAGGAACAGAAAGGCAATCTTATGGTTACAGTACCTGTCTTAGCTGTGCTTCCATCCTCTGCATGTTAATTCTGGTCGAGCCAAGTTCTGCATTTACCTGAAACATACAAAAATAATGACCTAGGACCAAGTAACTAGGGTCAGTGTCCAGAACCCATTTCCTCCTAGAGCAGGGGTTTCAAACTCAATTTACCTGGGGGCCGCTGGAGGCAGAGTCTGGGTGAGGCTGGGCCGTATCATATTTTCCACCAAGTGGAGCAAGAGCCCGAGGAAACCGCTCCGAGGAATTTCCTTAGCCTAGCTAAGGCTCCGAGGAGGAGGAGGAGAGGCGCTGGCCACAACCCCCTCCAGCTCCTTCTTCGCTACCCCCACCACGACAGAGAAGGAAACTTTACGAGGCGAGCCCAGGCAGCCTGCAGAGCCAAGGCGACAGAAGCAGGACGAGGAGGAGGAGGAGGAACCACCGCTGACCACTGAGGCGGCCGCTGGCCGGGCTGGTGATAGGTGTGCCAAGAGAGAAAGAGAGCCAGAGAGCCGCTTCCATGGAAGATGCGGTGGCGGCGGCAACTGCTGTTGGCAACTTGGAGGCGCTCTTCAAGGATGGCCTGGGAGCGAGCTCCACTCTCAGGCATCGCTCGGTGGCGGCTCCAGCACTCGGGAAAAGGGGCCAGCAGCGTGCCGGATCTCACCTAAAACACCGCCTCTTGCACCCTCCATCTGGAACTGCAGCCTGCCAGCCGGCAGACAGGCAAACTGGCTGGCAGGCTGCAGTTCCGGATGGAGGGTGCAAGAGGCTCTGTCTTGGGAGAGAGCCGACGAGAGAGGCAAGGCTTTATTTTACTCTTGACAGCAGAGGACGTGTGGGCACTTTGGGGGGGCAGGCAAGGCGGGGGCCACAAACTATCATCTGGCGGGCCACAAATGGCCCCTGGGCCGCATGTTTGAGACCCCTGTTCTAGAGCTTTTAATAGTTGACACTGGCAGTAACATCACATGGATCTGGATACTGGCACAGGATTTATTTTCAAAAACTGTATCATTAATTTCAAAGCAATTCCGCATAGTTATGCGGAATAATCGTAAAAAAGGGCAAGTGAATCCTGACAAAGAGGCAGATGGTGGTCAAAACTGTTACACCTATTCCCTTCCAAACCTGATGAAATATTACAGGTAAACTTTAAGAAAAAGATACAACTATGTTTTTGATAAACATTTATAATATTACAGTGTAGGTATAGTGTATCCTGAGGTTAGATTCTGAGTTTTTGTTCTGCAGAATTTAACATACAGTGGTGCCTCGCACAACGATTGCTTCATACAACGATGAATTCACACAGCGATGGGTTTCTTTGACGAATTTCCCCCATCGTTTAACAATGTTCTCTATGGGGGAATTTCACTTAACGATGTCCCTTTTTCGCTCCTGTAAAAGTGTCTTAAACTGTTAGAAACCTGTTTTAAATGCTTGCAATCGTTAGCCCACCTCCTGAAACCTATGCAAACTTAATTTGGTGTTGTTCTGAGTCGTTAATTTTTGGTGATTTTTTAAATTCTCCATTGAAAGCCTTTGAATGGTCTGTTCGAGGCTGCTCTGCTGACTCTGTTTGGGCAGATTCAAATCTCTGTTTGGAACCAGATCTAATTCTCTGTTTGGAAACCTGACTCTTTCTATTTACCACTGACATGTATTGATTTTTGTTTTCTCATATATTCACATAAAATTTGGTGACATGGTCACCCCCTCACAAGGAATCAACCCTCCCACATTTTAAATAGATTCAGGGATGATGGTGATGATGATGATAGCTAACTTGCATTTGATCTTCTCAAAAGAAATCAAACTCAAACCAAACCTTAAAAAGTAGAGCAAACTGGAGCATAGGAGGAAAGTGTTATAGTTTGGGTACTGGTAGGATAAGGGAGGAAAAGGGACAAGTACAGTAAACATAAAATGGTCACAAGATTTTTTTTTAAAAAAAGCTTCATCTTCTAGGTTAGCATCTTCTTTATAGAGTTTTATTTTGCCACATTTTACAGACATACCATTTGGCTTTTTGAAAATACAGTGGTGTCCCACATAGCGACGATAATCCGTGGAGCAAAAATTGCTGCAAAGCTATTTCGTCGCTATGCGGAAATAAAAAACCCATAGGAATGCATTAAAACGCTTTTAATGCGTTCCTATGGGCAAAAAACCTCACCTTTAAGCGAAAATCCTCCATACGGCGGCCATTTTCGCTGCCCGGTAAGCGAGGAATCCGGGCAAAAGCACAGCGGGCGGCCATTTTATTTACCCGGCAGCCATTTTGGAACCATCAATCAGCTGTTGGAAAATCATCGCTATGCGATGATCGATATGCGAAAGAGCGTACCAATCATCACAAAGCAATATTTTCCTTAATGAGGCGCCTGTTAAGTAAGGCGCCACTGTATCCTGCAGATCACTGAATAAACATTTGGCCCCAGGGTGGGGCAATTCTGGAGGACTGCAGGACTTCAGTCCAATTCTGATCTTGCCCCAGTATAGATCCCTCTGAATCCATCTGGAATTGACCAAATGAGTTTTACACAGCCTTCACAGAAGTCAGCTAGCCTGTTTGCTGGCTGGGCTTTGTGACAACTGCAAAGCTACTCCCTTGCTTTATCCAGAGCAGAATTTACCATTAAAACAAAAATAGATTTCCTTTTTTTCTAGCCCTGAACAATCAGATGGATGTGCCAAACAGAGTTCCTGAAGGAGAGCTGAGTGAGGTATTTCTTTCATTGTATCAGAAGCGCCATCATACAATTAATAAATATATCAGAAAATTTTTGCCCAATAACAGACAATATCAATAACATCATGTTGAGGGGCACAGACTACACTGTCACTGTGTAAGTGTGAAGCTGCCTGTTCATCTCTGCGTTGTGTTGGGGTTAAAATCCTATTTTCTTAGGTTCATTTTGGTTCTGCCATCTTCTTTCTGCAGCCTTTTCAATGAATTCCAAGTAATTCATCTCTCCCTGAGTCCAGAGGCCAGACTTCCCTGAGGTTCAATCCATTTTAAGATGTGGGCAATTCTTTCCTTCCACATTATAATCCTGCTAATCTCTCCCGTTGCTTCACGATTCACAGATTTAAAAAAACTTCCTCATTTTGATGGGATAGGGGCAGGGTGGTAGTCAAAGAGCAGATGCACATTTGATGTAGATGCTTTGAGTCTTTCACTATTAGCTGCTACCTCTGTCTCTCTCCATACAGCACTGGGTGCAATACCTGGTAAATGATTGATTTTATCAATAGAGGTTGGCTTCATGATTTTACAGCTTTCACTGGATGCTACATCTACCTGTTTTGCATGGACTAAACAGTGTTTCTTATAGGTCAGCCTACAAGCCAAAGTAACACCTACGTATTTAGGGGCAAAAGAACATCCAGGTTCAGTGGTTCACGGCCTTAGATAACCCAGATGTTCTTGGACAGCAACTCCCAGAAACCCCAGCCAGTACGGCTGGTGGTGAAGGCTTCTGGGAGTTGCAGTCCAAAAACACCTGCTTTACCCAAGGCTGGGAAGCACTTACGTCTTTTCAGGTAACCTGAAGTCTCAGCGGTGCCTGCTCGTTTCTCAGATGAAAGGCACACACCAGAATCTTAGCAGGGTTGGGTTTGAGTTGATTTCTATCATAATATGCCCCACATTATTTTAAAGTGTCTGTTAGAAGATGTTCTTCTATCTGAAATCTGTTCAGCTGAGGTGAGAAGGAGTAAAGCAACACAGGATTGGGTTAAAATGTGTGTCGTCAGAAGAGCAGGGACAAAATACAGAGTGCATTTTGCAATAAAAACAAAAATACAAACATCCATGTTCCAAGTTATAGGCAGGGTATACATCTACGTAGACCCTGCCTTGTTCTTTATATTTTTGGAGTACCTGATTATATTTAGTCTCCAGGATGGAATTCTGCTTCTGAAGCTGACTATTTTCTGACTGAATATCCACAAGGGACGACAGCTCTTCTTCCAGTTGCTGTACTCTAGCCTGGGGTAAATGAAAGATGACCTGGATATTATGTTTTTATAAACTAGGTTTCCAGATCTGTGGTTCTAGAAGCACCACTGCCACTTGCCAAACAGACAAAATTACAAACACTCTCTTACAGAGAAAATGGCACACTAATACAGTACGTGAGATATTAAAAATCTATCTGTTGTGCAAAATCTAAGCAGTATGGCCACATGTAAAGGGCCCATGTGAACTTACAACTCTTGCACTGATGAAATAATCAAACTTTTCTTTACTTGCAGTTACTTTTGTATGTTTTAGTCAGTGCATGTCCTTTTATTCTATCAAGCATTTTCTCTATTGAATGCCAGCAACCCAAGAAACAACTTTTCATAAATATGGTCCATTCAAATAAATAGAATTTTCTTACAAGTAAACATGTTCAGGGTTTTGAACTTATTTACTGAAGTGAAGCAGACTGAATAATAACAGAACTTCCTCAGATACACATTCTACATACACAAATCACCAACAGTTCTCTCAGTACATAGTACTTATCACTTGCAATATCATTACCACCTTCTCTACTTATTTTCCTAATCAGCTCAGACTAAATAGCCCTGTCTATATATCTCTCTCTCTATCTGCCTCTCATCCCAATCTCTGACTCCTCCTTCCCCTGCCAAGCCTCATGTAGCTGCTGACTCCGCCTCTCCAGCCCTCTCATAGGTTCATGCAAATCAGTCCATGGATATGAAGGGTATGAGTGACGTGGGCGATCGCCACACATGCATGCATTACCAGACCTGGTCACTAGAGAGCACGAGAGACCATGCTATGTATTCTTCACTAGCAAGTAGAGTGTTTATGGCTGTGGGATCAGTTTTTGTCCTATTCAGAGCACAGTCTCTGGTTCCCTCTAGTGGCTGATTCTGGTAATACAGTGGTGTCTCGCTTAACTGGCCCCCATTTAACAACAAAATCGCATATCGATTAACTTTTTGCGATCGCTTTTGCGATCGCATTGTGATGTTTTAAATGGGGAAAAATCACTTTGCGATGATCAGTACCCTGCCGATCATCGCAAAGCGATGATTTTCTAACAGCTGATCGGCGGTTCCAAAATGGCTGCCGGGTTAAAAAAATGTCCACCCGCTGTTTTCTGGGACGGATTCCTCGCTTACCGGGCAGCAAAAATGGCCACCGTATGGAGGAGTTTTGCTTAAAGGTGAGTCTGAAGCCCATAGAAATGCATTGAAGGGGTTTCAATGCATTCCTATGGGCTTTTTAATATCGCATAGCGACGAAATCGCTTTGCAGCGATTTTTGCTGCACCGATTATCGTCGCTATGCAAGGCACCACTAAAATGAGTTCTTCTGGATTCTTTTTTCTTTTAGTATTTTCAGACTGGATAAATGAAACCAAAGATAATGATCCCATGGATACAGGGGTCCCCCTGTACTTCAAAATCTACAGCTGTGCCATGACAACCACTTTACCTGGTGCCACAGCAATGTCCGGGGCCAGCAACTGCATTGGAGAAGGGGCATTGCACAAGTTCATATGAAATCATCATTGGGCTGGGCTTTGGAGATGTCATTTTGGAGGAAGAACTTTACATTCCCCCCAACCCCCCTATACTGTTGTAGGCCTTACAGCAGTACCACAGAATAAACCTGTAGGAAAGCGAGTTATACTGCAACATTTGAAGGGCTTTTCTGTCAAAAAATTTGGCTTTTAAAATAGTCTCAAAGGACACTGAGCATCATGAAGCAACCTTGTCTTTTTCAATATAACTCTGGGGGAAAAAAAAGAAAGAAACACTGCAGCCATGTTAAGCAAGCTCAGAGGGACAAGATAGACAGAATGGCTGGTCCAAAGACGAGCCTCATGGTATTCTGCCACCTGCCAGCCCAGTTTCGTCTCTAAGCCCTGATGGGCTGGAGGGGGAAAGGGTCTGGTTACCTCTTCATTACCTGTCTCAGACAAAAACAAAAGCAAAAACCAAGCAAAACAATAAGACTTAGGCTAAACAGCGGAAATGAGAGAGGAAGTACAAAAGAAAAGGGACAGGCAACTCAAAGAGAAGTCTGCCTTTGCAAAGTTTAAGTACCTGAAGTTTTCCTTTGTTGTTTGCCAGTTCAGTCTTGTCAGTCATCTCACTGAGAACCTGTTTGACCTGCTGCTGGTATTTTGGGAAAACAGAAAAGGAGTAAGTTCATACCCCTTGATACACACATACATCCTGTCTGAAGCCCCTTCAAAGTTTTCCCATTCAGGTACTGCCAATTTCCTTCTCTCGCTTTCTTTCCTTTGCTTCCATTAAAAATACATTTTTACTAAAAATGTTCATGGTCAAAAGAATAGAAAAATTGTCATCATACATTCAGCAATAAGCAGACACAGTCAACGTGAAATATGAGGCATATTTTGACTTCCCCATCCCATGGTTTTCAAAGCATGCAAAAAGTCTCCTTGGATACACATAAACATAATCAAGGAACCCACACACTCTGTATAATGGAGGTTAGATTCATAAGAGTGGTCAGCCAAACCACCTACATAGAAAACTTTCAGAAGAGGTAGCCATATTAGTCTGTGCTAGAATATCATGCAAAAATCCAGGAAAAATAGAAAAGCTCACATTATAGCGAAACATCGCTGAACGGGACAGGGAAAGCCATTGGAACGCATTAAACATCGTTTAACGATGTTTAATGCGTTCCAAAAAGCTCCTTTACTCACCGTTCAGCGAGGTTTCCTATGGCCGGCAGCCATTTTCGCGCCCTCGTTAAGTGAGGGGAGGGCGCGAAAACGCTGCGCGCAGCCATTACGGAGCTTCCGGCGGCCATTTTGTCCGCCGAACAGCTGATCGTCGGGGCTTGCGAATTTCTGTAGCAAATTGCTACAGTTGAAGCTTTTATTTCTTGCCACACACCAAGTTTCACAAGAAATATAAGCTCCAGCTTCTGAACTAGCGATAACGTGCTGCTGAAATTTACACTACTAGACTTTTGTCAGCAGACATAAATAACAGGATTGTGGCAACTGAAAACAGAGATATTGAAGACTATAAGTTTCCCCAAAAAAGTTATAAAACACTATACAGTGGTGCCTCGCATAGCGAGCGCCCCGTTTAACGACGAATCTGTATAGCGATTCATTTTTTGCGATCGCAAAAGCGATCGCATTGCGATGTTTCCTATGGGGAAACATCGCTTTGCGATTTTCCCCCATAGAACCCCGGCGGGTGTGTCGGAGCGGCCGCGGGTGAGGTCTCTCACGATTCCTCCCTGCCTGGCTGGCTTGGAGAAGCAGCCGGCGGCCGGAGAGGAATTGTTTCCCTCCTTGCAAGCAACGCTGGGTCCTCCTCGCGCTGGGCTGAGCACAGCCCAGCTCGAGGAGGACCCAGCGTTGCTTGCAAGGAGGGCAACGATTCCTCCCTGCCTGGCTGGCTTGGAGAAGCAGCCGGCGGCCAGAGAGGAATTGTTTCCCTCCTTGCAAGCAACGCTGGGTCCTCCTCGCTCCGGGTGGCTAGAGCAGGCCGGGGCCCTGGCTGCTCGCCCCCGGCCGTGCGGAACCAGCGGAGGGGCGGGAGGCTAGAGCAGGCCGGGTTCCTGGCCGCTCGCCCCCAGCCGCGAGGAGCCAGCAGAGTGCCCGGAGGCTTCGGACCAGTAAGTCCTTTTAAAAAAAAAAATTTTGTGTGGGTTTGGACTGGGGGGGGGGTTATGTTTGTGTTTTGTGTTTGTGTGTTGTTGTTTTTTTTGCGGTGTTTTCGCCGCAAGCGCTTTTCACACAGCTGATTGGCGGTTCCAAAATGGCCGCTGCAACCATTTTCGCTGCCGTCGCTTACCGAGGGCGCGAAAATGGCTGCCCCTATGGAGGAACATCGCTGAACGGCGAGTTTATCCTCCATAGGAATGCATTAAACGAAGTTTAATGCATTCCTATGGGATTTTCCTTTCCGTTTAGCGATGTTTCCACATAGCGACAATTAATCCGGAACGGATTAATGTCGCTATGCGGGGCACCACTGTATAACATTCCGATTCTTTGTTGTTCATTATTCCTTCCCTTTACACATGAATTTAAAAGAAAAGAAGGAAAGAAGAGGGAGGGACCTGTTCTAAAGGTATGGGACCATGTCATGTTGTGTTTTGGCAGAGAGTCACATACTTGGCGTTCCAAAGCAGCTTCCTGCTCTGTTAATTTCTTATTTTCTTCCTCTAGTCCTTTCAGTGTCTCTTTCAGAGAGCCAACTTCCAACTGTTTTAAAAAAGGGAAAGAAAATACAACTTCAATTCTGTTGAAAAACAATTCATGTAATTATTTATACTTCAGACCACCTGCTAGACAAATTTTATTTATTTATTTATTCATTTAAAATATTTTACCCTGCCTTTCTCCTTAGAGAGGACCCAAGGCAGCTTACATCAGTATAAGACAATATTTAAAAACTAAAAACTAAGCATACAAATATTTAAAAAGAATCAAGCAAATACCACACCTTTTCTGTACTTGTATTTTGATCAGCATACCTTGCTTGCTGCTAGTTCTGCTTCCAGGCTTTTTTTCTCCTCCATCATTTCATTTAGCGCTTCCTGCATCTGCCAATATGAGTTAAACACAGTTGTTTTTACCGAAATCACCAAGGAAAGGTGGAAGTTGTTTACATATTCTCCCGAGGTGTATGAGGAAAGCCTACCAAACCTCTGACTGGCAGCTTCTAATTCAAGCAGTGCCTTTTCTCTTATCTCACTACAATTCAGCACTGTGTTACATGTGTTGAACTTTACATGTGCGCCAACAAAGCTGTGATTTCCATGTATAGAGTTGCCTCTTGTGTTGTTGGAAAAGAGTGTTTGCGATGACCAGCTTGTTCTCTTGACAAAACTCTATTAGCCTTTGCCCTGCTTCGTTCTGAACTCCAAGGCCAAACTTCCCTGTTATACCTTTTATCTCTTGGCTCCCTACTTTAGCATTCCAGTCCCCTAGAATGAGAAGAACATCTTTCTTTGGTGTCAGTTCTAGAAGGTGTTGCAAATCTTCATAAAATTGTTCAATTTCAGTCTCCTCAGCAATGGTAGTTGGTGCATAAACTTGGATTATTGAATTTTGAATTGTGGTGCTGGAGGAGGCTCTTGAGAGTCCCCTGGACTGCAAGGAGAACAAACCTATCAATTCTAAAGGAAATCAACCCTGAGTGCTCACTGGAAGGACAGATCCTGAAGCTGAGGCTCCAGTACTTTGGCCATCTCACGAGAAGAGAAGACTCCTTGGAAAAGACCTTGATGTTAGGAAAGTGTGACAGCAAGAGGAGAAGGGGACGACCGAGGATGAGATGGCTGGACAGTGTCTGCGAAGCAACCAACATGAAATTGACAGACTTCCGGGAGGCAGTGGAAGATAGGAGGGCCTGGCGTGCTCTGGTCCATGGGGTCACGAAGAGTCGGACATGATTAAACGACTAAACAACAGCAAACAAAGCTGTACTTCCTTACAGGATTACATGCTCCTCCACAACCCCCCCCACCTTCAAAATAATCCTCATTTGACAAAATTCAGTGTACAGTATCAGGTTGGAGAATCCCACTATGGACGTGCACAGTGAAAGTTTTTGTTTTGGGTTCTTTTGGGAGATGCCTTCGGGGTATGTGCCTCTTTTGGTTTTGTGCTTTTTGTGTGTGTGTATAGGTCCTTTCATTTTGTTTCTCTATTTATTTCTCTAATTTTTCTCCTGCCTGTCTCCACTAATGGGGATCCAAATCAGCATATATATTTTTTTAAAAATCCACAATTAATTCTAAAAAAGAACAACTAAAATTTAAAACTACAATATACAAGCATTTTAACAGATTATTTAAAAAGTATAGATCATATGTTAAAATATCTGTTTTGTTTTTCCCATTCATTTTTCTTCACTCATGTTTTTTCTGGTACTCCCGAAGCCCTAAAGAACACTTTAAAATTACTCCAAAAAAGCAAAAGGCAAAGCAACGGAGAATCAGTCTATTTCAAAAGCAGACAACACAACATGAGAAGGACAAATTAGCATCAGAGCTATGCAACCAACAGTTTAAATTATCACATTCATTTCACCAACTAGGTTACAAACTCCACCCCCATGATCCACACACTTCCAAGAAGAAGAAAACAGTCCTAAAATAGCTCGCCAATGGTGGGAGGGGTGGAATCCTCAAAGAAATGTGGAAAATATTCAAAAAGTAATCCCAAGGAGGCATGTCCTCACAGACAGGCTGCCTGGCAGCCTTACTAATAATTCAAAGAAATGGGGAAGAAGGAATCTCCTAAAAAGCAAAACAAAAAGGCAAAACAAAAAAAAAAGAGAGGAAAGGATTCAAAATGGAGGCATAGCAGACAGGTACTAATCCAAGGTAGAGCACACCAGGAGCTCAGCATACAGTAATCCCACAAGGAACAAGGGAAGCAAACGGCACTCCTTATTGGCCGTTTTACAGATTCACCATTTTCACTCCCACTCCAGATGATCTAACTGGCTGCTGCTGACACTATTGGATGAAAAATTTCTCAGGCAATTTGACAAACAAACGGTCAAAGGGCAACAAAGGGTTATATGAAATATGAAAGATGAACTATCTGTGTATACCACTCATAAACACAAACTATTTGTATTTATTCTCTTCCAGCAACAGTCAAAATAATACAAAATACACAAAAAAGAGCCTTTTATATTTTTGGTCCTTCATTTAAAGGCAAAAGGCCCATCTCTACACCTCACTCCAACTAATCATTTTGAAGTGAAATTCCTTTGACTTTCAAAAGAAGCAGTAATCTAGGAAGGTATGAGAAATTAGAATCTTTTTAGAACGCAAGGAAGGATGACAAATTGTGACAAAAATCACACAGAAGGCGATTTTAATAGCCAGGAACGAAGACAATGTACCATTTGAATGCAGGGTTTGTATTTCTTGTTAACTTCCATACACTCCACTCCAGACAATAAAGACTGAATTTGTGGTAACTGGTGACAATTCAAGAATGCAGGTGTTTTATTGCTAGTTTTATTAGCCAGACTCCATGAAAAATGAGCTAGTCCAGAGATATTCCAGATATTCTACTTCTTCCCCCTGAAGGAGATGTTGCATGATTTGCCAACAGCATGCTATCCAAGGGGTACCAAGTGAAGAAAAGTTTATTTCTGCTAAATGATGAACAATAGGAAACCCCCAATGAGCCTCTAGTGTTTCATCAGATAGTAAGAGAACAATCCTTTAAAAATAAGAACTTGGTAAGTACCCACTCTACCTCTTCCTCCAGTTTTCCTTTCTCCTTCATCAGAGTCGTCTTCTCCTGGAGAGCTGTCTCCAGTTCCTTTTGTATCCTGGAAACTGTAGACTCCAGGAGCTCCTTTTGGATGGCTGTGTTGTCCTCAACGTTACAAGCCTTTTGCTTACAATCAGAATGTTCTGCATGCAGTGCATCTCTACATACCAAACACAAAAGGATTGCCGTTTTATTATTCCTTGCAATTTCCAAAATCAGCAAAAACCCTCCTATGGTAAACAGAAGTATATCCTAAAGAAGGAGCTACCTTGCCTTTTCCAACGACTGATCAACAGCTTATCTTATGCGTTAAAAAACAAAACAGAGGAAAGGAGAGGAGATGAAGCTGGACCGCACATATGGAAGAATATTGCTAATAACCATGCTCTTCCTCTTACATCTCTCTCTGGAGCTCAGCTTTTTCATTCTGCACAATCTGCAGCTCTGCTGTAATGCTGGCCCGTGCAGCATCCAAAATCAAGTCTTGCTCTTGCAGTTTCTCATTAATTTTCTCTTGTTCCGCCTAAAAAGGGAAAATTATGAAAATGCTTTAATATTAAAGCGGATCCAGCATTCTCATTAAAAAGATAAAGCTTTCGGATGGCCCGCCCATTAAATCTTGAGCAGGCGTTCTCCAACTCCAAGGGTTAGACAAAACAAGGGTTAAACAACTAAGTTCCCAGCAATGAGGAAAACTATAGCACGATCCTGATGCTCTAAGCTATCTATCTATTTATTCTTTCTTCACTGAAGCTCATGGAGCTGGCTGCACATGCTACTTTCCCTCACAACTGTCCCATGAGCCAGGTCAGGCTGAAAGAGAGGAACAGGCCCAAGCTCATCCTGGGGGTTTTATCATGGCTCAACTGGGACTAGAACTTGGGATTGCTCAAGTCCCCATTTAGTGCTTTAACCACTACATTACAGCGGTTCTCGCTTCGGGCTTACCACACAGCAAGGGGGCACCTGTAGCACCATCTGGGACCCCCAGATCAAATTACAGAAGACCATATGATAACAGAAACCCTCAGGAGCAAATCCTCTCAAAAGCCTAGGGTTTCAGTGAACACACTGTCAGCAGCAGTCCGAAACAGACTCTTGTGCTTTTGCTTTTCCCAGCCTAGAGGGGGGAAAACCCAGGTTCTTTCAGTCGTATCACGAACAACAGTTCACATGTTACAGGACATAACACGCAAGGGCCCACCACGTAACACAGATGAAGATGAATCAAGTCATTTCTGCAAGGGGCAGATTAGATAACTGGTTATCAAAATGGCACTGCACCTTCAGGGCAGCCCGATGCTGTGAGATCAGCTGAGCCTTCTCCATGGTTACACTCCGAAGGGCATCATTCAGCTCTGCACACTCTTGGGTCAGCTGCTCATTAAGCACCTGATAAAGAAAAAAGCAATACGATTCCCCTATAGGATTGGCAATTCCAGCTTCTTCTCCTTAGCAAAAATATCCCTAGGCCTTCGTTCCCTACAGAAGACAGTGAGAATGCATGGGCTGTGCCTGGCAAGAGGGCCCCGGTCAGAACATGCATGGGAGACAGAGTTGCAGTTCCCTGCCAGGTCTGTTGGCTATTTCCCATGGGACTCCTCTCTGACCCCAACAGTTCCCATGCCCTCAAGCCCTCCATTAACGCTCCTAAAAAAATGAACCCCAAGTTACTTGAAAACCCCACTTTAAAAGCAAAATTAAATAACAAAAGCAACATTTATCCAGACCATGTGAAGTCCTGCAGCTGTCCTGCTCTACATAATTTGAAATCTGAAAGCCACAATTTCCATTACTTGCACTTTTTCTGCCACTTCTCGCAAGGCAGTGATTTCTGTCTGCAGCTGTATATTCTCCTCCTGGGCTTTGCTCAAGGACGCCTGTGCAACCTGGAGGAAAAGAACAGAATACTCCTGAGGAGACAGGTTTTAAAAGCACTTCATGATGTTGCAGAAAAGCAGTCCAGTCTTCCTTTTTCTTGGTTTGTTTTTCTTTTTTCCAATTATCACAGGATAGTCCGGTTCAGATTAACAAATCTGTTGAATGAAAAGCCCTCAGGGAACATAAATGGGACTCCCTGTTGCAGCAGCTCCACGAGATGCCAATCTGTTTCTAGGCACAATTCAAAGTGTTGGTTTTATAAAGCCCCAAATGGCTTGGTTCTAAGCTATCTAAAAGACCACATATTCCTCTATGAATCTGCCCAGGCATTAAGATCATTAGGGGAGGCCTTTCTCTCAGTCCCACCACCCTCACAGCTGCACTTGGTGAAGACACAAGAGAGGGCCTTCTCTGTTGTTGCTCCCAGACTCTGGAACGCCCTCCCACAGGAGGCCAGCCTGGCCCCATCTTTGCTATCCTTCCGCAAGCAGGCAAATACCTTTCTCTTCAGGAAGGCTTTTCCTTAATGACTTGTGGTCTGAGAGGGATTTTTGAATGGATTGTTGTGCTCTGTTGTTTTAAATGTGCTTTAATAATGATTTTTTTTAACATTTTAAATAAAAAATTCTTTTTTAATATTTGTAGATTTACTGTAATATTGTCTTTCTAATGATGTAAGCCGCCTTGGGTCCCTTTTGGGGGAAAAGGTGGGGTAAAAATACTTTCAACAAATAAACAAACAAACAAATCTTCCTAACCATTTCAGAAACAGAAAATAAAATTCTGCTCAGTGCATGATTTCCCTCTTAAACTCACCTTTCCTTTTTCAGCTAGCCTGGAAATGGTAGTCTCTTGGGATTCTGGAACAAAAATATTAATCAAATGTAGGGATATTAAAACATCAACCTAAGTTACACTTAGTTTTAATTTTTTAAGCCATTTATTTCTGTAGAACGGATAGGAAAAAGTGTTGCACCATGGACGAAACTGTTTAAAACTGTGGTGACCCTGAATGCTTTTCCTGACAGCGATGCTTGCCAACAATTAGCAGCTGTCATCCTGCGCATCCTTATCTGTGAGTATGCAGCACACTGAGCCCAGAACAAATTACAGTATTTCCGAGTAACATGCATTGGTTTTGCTTCCAGACTGCAGTCCTTTTGCAATAGCTAAAGCAGCCTTTCATTTGCACATGAAGGCACTTCTAAACTCATGCACCAAGTGGATGAGTTCTTACCAATGCATTTGCTATGCGAACTGCTGTTTATCATGTGAAAGATGACCCTGTCCTGTTAAGTGCTGATGGAAATCTGCAGCTCCTGTTCAGGTCAAATAGATCAACACATATCTATCTACTGTTACCTTTTCAAAAGCCCCGCCTCCCATGAAAGAGCCTACCATCATCACCCTAAGGTAACCGGTTCCACCGCCAACCCATTGTTCTTCTCACACACTCACAATATCCACAAACAACTCAAAATACCTAGACTATTCTTAAGCTGCGCACATTCCTGCTCGAGGTGAGCTCTCCTCTCTTCTTCCTTTTTCAGGCTCTCTCTTGAGATCTGAATGTCCTGCTGTAAGCTGTTACAGTCCTGCTGCAGAAGATGAACCTGCAACCATTTCCAAAAACACATTAGACAGAACATGGACATTTCTTAAAACATTTACAATCTTTGCTGAGGCTGGAAAACTGAAGAATTAAGAGGTTAAATTACACTAGCCACAGAACATATTGTTACTCTGGGTTTATATTACCCTTTCTGTTTTTAATGGGTCCAACATTCAGTCCCTGCCGTCTCAATGCAGGTTGGAGAGATTCACATCTGTTGCCCTGAAGAGGTGCTGCTGTCTGTATGCAGAGACAATACTCAGATGGACCTGTAGTCTGATTCAATACTGTATGTGGGAACCTCCATGTGGGTGACCAGCAATGGGAAACCTGCCTCTCCAAGTGTCTTGGATTTCAGCTCCCGTCAGCAGCCCTGTCCAGTTTGGCCCATGGTAAGTCATGATAGGCACTGAAACGTTAAACATTTGGAGGGCCGACAATTTCCCACTCCTGCTAGGGGGTTGACTCTCACTCCTTATGTTCAGGCTATCATTCTATCCAATGGATCGCACAGATGGAAGGTTGGCAATTAAAAATAGAATTGATGTGTATGATCAATCCCTGCTGTGTGTGTACAACTCTAGATGTACCCATAAGGCAGCTTACACAACTTACAACCCACCAACCCAAACAGAGCTCATTGGGCAGATATTCTGGCCTGCCAGGTGTTGGGACAGCTGTTCTTTGCTTGCACTCCCCCACACCAGCAAGAACAGGTTTATGGAGCCTTTGGTGTGCCACAATATGTGGCTGATTTGACCATGTGAAGTTTGTGAGAGCACCAGTTGGGTAGAGAATTTGTCTACACCGCTCCTCTCCAAGATCCAGGCTGTTCTTCAAAAGAATATGAGTGATCAGCAAGCTAGAGGCCTAAACAGGAACAGCCTAGATATCTAGATATCTTTTAATACACAGAATCCTTTTGGTTAGTTGTGCTGGTGTTAAGTACAATGGCATAAAATGCAGCGACCAACTGCGGCTAGTTCATAGGTCCCTGCTGGTATCCTTCATTGCAAATCAATCCCATAAGCTGGTGTGTAGCAAGGAATACATGTGGCAACTTGTCAGCCAGCAGCAATTACCACTGTGACTTATGCCACCGCATCTACACTAGCATAATTAATCAACCAAGAGGATGCTGGACACTACATGTATGTGGTATGACCACTTGTTTTTAATACAGTGGTGCCTCGCACAACGATTGCTTCATACAACGATGAATTCACACAGCGATGGGTTTTTTTGAGGAATTTCCCCCATCGTTTAACGATGTTCTCTATGGGGGAATTTCACTTAACGATGTCCCTTTTTGCTCATTTAAAAGTGTCTTAAAATGTTTGAAACCTGTTTTAAATGCTTGGATTCCATAGTGCACCTTGTGAAACATGTGCAAACTTAATTTGGTTTTGTTCTGAGTCTTCATTAATTTTTGATGATTTTTTTATTTTCCCCATTTAAATCAATTGAATGGACAGTTCAATTCATTTAAATAGGGAAAACAAAAAATCACCAAAAATTAAGGACGACTCAGAACAACATCAAATTAAGTTTGCATAGGTTTCAGGAGGTGGACTAACCATTGCAATCATTTAAAACAGTGTCCAAACATTGTAAGACACTTTTACAGGAGCGAAAAAGGACTTCGCAAAGGCATTGAAATGTATTGAGTCGGCTTCAATACATTCCAATATAGGAAACATTGTTTCACTCAACGATGTTTCCTATGGGGATTTTCACTGAACGATGGCAATCTGTTCCAATTGGAACGGATTAACCAGTTTTCAATTCATTCCTATGGGAAATGGTGTTTCACAGAACGATGTTTCACACAACGTTGATTTTTTTGGAACCAATTAACATTGTTGTGTGAGGCACCAGTGTATTTAACATCAGTCGTATGCTGACCAAATCAATCATATTCTGCCACCAATAGCAGCCTGTGAGTAATCTGCAGACTGCACTGCTGTTTAATGAAATCCAGAAGGAACAATGGATGTTGCTGGGGTCTGACCAACCTGCTTCCGTTCTTTCTCCACTGACACTTCCATATCCTGTATCCGATAAAGCAGAACAGCCTGCGATTCTTCCAAAGACTCCCGCCTGCTAGTCTCTTTGGACAGCTGCTCTGTTAACTGCAAGGGGTAAACCAACGTAGAGAGTCAATACCGTTTGAAGCCCAGAAAAGATCTAGGAGAATGTAGGAGACTCTAAACTTGTTCTCTTTCTAACAAACAGATAATTCAGGAGCAAAGTTAGCATTAGAAACACAAACCAAAGCCATTTCCCCCCATAAGAATGAAATTGCCTTAATCTTTGAAGGATACCAGAATACAAAATATTTTTTATTTTTATTTATTTATTTGATTTATACCCTGCCTATCTGGACTACTCGTCCACTCTAGGCGGCTACAAATAGGCTACAAAAATTCCTAGCATGAAGTTGTTTTTCTTACATACATGCAACATATGGGCTGGACCCTGAGAGGACTCTTCCCTAGGCCAAGTGGTGTGTGATGGAGAATATTCAGAGCATCCCCAAGTAACCTGTTCTTTAGTACAGACAGAGGTGTATCCTTGGCTAGGCAGGACAATCCATGCATTCCCACCCACCCCTCTGTTACTGTTTCTGGCTTTACCTCCTGCAGTTCATGATCCGTCTTCTGTTTGGCCGCCCTCAGTTCATCTACAGTGATGGACATCTCTCTCTGTAAAGATCAAAACCCCATATGACCACATAAACAACTGCAGCAGAATACACACGTGTCCTTTACAACTGGATTCTCTGTCGCCTGTCCTGATACCCTTTGGGCTTGGCAGTGGACCCACACGCATTGCTGGCACTTCGAGGTACGTGGTGGATAAAACCTGCCTGCTTCTGTAAAGCCATTTCTCTGCATATAGATTCTTGCCACTGCTCAGTACAGCAACTTGACACAGCACTTATAAACATCTCCCCCAGTTTTTGCAATTAAAAATATAATATAGTTGCACATGTGTTCCCATTTTACTACACAGGATGATAATTATCAAGCCAATCTTGCTGGAAGTGGATGTTCTAACAAGAACTACGACAACATCTGGAGAATAGGATACGGCTAATCAAACAAGAGAAGTTGGAACCCTGTGTGTAGGCAAAGAGAGAAAACCCAGAAAACTGCCTAACATTGAGCCAGAGTCTACCTCCGGCTAGTCCAGGATTACCAACTTTGTCTGGCACTGGCCCTCCAGAATTTTAGGCAGAATTATTTCCTAGCCTTAAACATCAATACTTGGTACTCCCTTGTGGTCTCCCACTGAATTACTAGGCACATCCAACTCTGCTTAGCTTCTAACACCAGACAAGATGAGGTGCATTCAGGGTAGTGTGGAGGCATATAGGGGAGCACCACTAATACTGTTCAATAAAAATCAAAGCTGGAAGGGATTTGGGAGGCCATCTCATCCAATCTCTCCCTCAGTGAATATTCTGCAGTAGAGGATTCAGTCAGAATATCTGTGCCAAACAGCCTCTTCTGAAATACCTCTAGCGAAGAAAATTCCATTCCGCCCCCCCCCCCGCCAGCACTGAAACTGCCACCAACATAATTTAACAATTTTTAGTAAAAGCTGACAATGTATGCCAAATACTTTGTCTCAGTGTAGAAAAAAAACCACTGAAAACCTAAAATATTTGCCATTCTTTGTCACCAGCTAAAGTCTTTGACTGAGTCAGATATTTCTTCAGTGCAATCACAGCCATAAAACTCCTAATTCTTTTGAAAACAGAAGGTACATTTCTAGAGATGTGGCCAGATTTTGGATGGAATGTGGAAATAGCAAATCTTGGCTGTACCCCTAAGGCTCTGAGCAAATCAACACGTATTAATGTTATCTGAAGATAGTCGGCAAAGTACAGGTGAAAAGAAGAGGTCTCTGCAAACGAGGGAAGCTTGACTACCTTTGTTGCGGTTGCAATCTCCAGAGCAGCCCTCAACCGCTCCGCTTGCTCGCAAGCTTTTTCTTCCTCTTCCCGGGACTCACGGAGCTGCTGGCATAACATTCTGCCCTCTGTTTGCAGCACCTTTAATTCTTCTATATGCTCCTCCTGTATGGTGTTCAAGCGCTGTTCTAAATTAGCTGGAAGGCCATAAGAGACAAACCAAGGCACATCAATGTAGATCGGTTTCTCAAACCTTTAGTAAAAACACATAGTTTTGGAGGAGGGGTTATTTCTCAGCATTAAGAGGTTTGGGCATCCTTCACCCACCTTCAGAAAGGCTGAACACATGAAATTCAATTCCCTGCTATACAAAGACCCCACCCTGTGTTTCTCCCAAGCTTTTACTGAAGCACAGATATAGACAAGCCAGTGGGGTGTAATGGTTAGAGCATCAGAATGGAACAGGGGTTTTAGTTCCCACCAAACCATGAAACCAGATGGGTAGCCTGGAGCCTGTCACACTCACTCAACCTTATTACTTCACAGGCTACCGTAGTTGTGATGATAAGGGGGGTGAGATCCATATATGCCACCTTGACCACACTAGTGGAAAGACGAGATATAAAGGTAAATAAATAAGTAGAATAAATGATATAGCAAGAATTCTGCTATATAATTCAGCTCAGGGGTGCAACAGAATTGCCAAAGGCTTAACAGAAGGAGGCAAAACCAAGATTAGCGGGTCAGAAATAGATTTAGTTGCCTCTTTTGGCTCACTTTAGCCTACTGGTCAATTCGCTCATATTGTGTGGCAGACAACCAGCTCAGCTACAGCATGCCGTTTAGGGACTGTTGCCCCCGACATTACCCAAACACACACATACAGGAGGAAAGGAGGGAATGAAGGCATCTAGCATCCCCTCCAGGCCTCCGGTCCCTTCCAGCACTACCTGCATGTTGTGGATTCAACTCTTTTTCTGTCTGCAGTCGGAACATGTTGAGCTTCAGACTCTGCACGACACTTTCTAGACGGCACATCCGATTCACAAGAGTTTCACAGGTTCGCCACAGTGTGTCATTCACTCCGCCAAATGCCACTTTGGCACAGATGGGGCTGATGGACTCATGATCTCCAATCTTCTCCAAGAATCTTGAAGGGGCAAGTTCCATCCTGAAAGAAGCAAAGAGAAGCAAATGCCATTAGTTTGGAAACCATGTCTGCATTCTCTTGATATTTAGTGCATATCCATGGGACTGTATTCTGGGCTTCTTTTATTGAAAAGAACAGGTGTTTCTATGTGAGGATTTTGGAAGACAACCCTGCTTTTCAGTCTTCCCAGATAGATGCTTCAAACTTCACCTCTTCTTGTAAACTCTCAACATTTATTCATTTAGGTCCAATAAAGATAGTAGTAACAGTCTTAACCATCAACTTCTCTTTTCCTTTCAATGGGAAGAGGAAAGGATTCCCCACAACAGTACATTCTTCATTCGGTCCTTCTGCCCACTAGTTTCAGTGGTCTGCATCAGTTTTGGAGTGGATCCTGATGGCAGCAGCATTGACAACTGTTACATACAGCACTGATGGTACCTGTCTGTCATGGGTTTGGAGGGAAAGGTTCCATCCTATGGGGAGTGGAAGGCGGGACATCAGGGGGAGGAGCTGTACTGTATATATATATGTGGAGCTTGTGTGGAGAAGTTTAAGAGAAGCTAGAGTGGGAGTCTGTGTGTCAGACTGAGTACAACTGTTAGTCAGTTAGTACATACCTGATAGGTTCAGGTTTCTTTATAGGTAGCCAGAACTGATAGGTTTACTTTAAAGGGTTCTGTGGGAACCAAACTGTTATATGTATATGGTTGGGACTTTGCCACGTTACAGTATCTTATTTACTTGATCTTTTTATTTACCCTGTTTGTTATTTAAATAAACCTTGTTCTTTTGTTTGTTAAAAATCCATTCCTGGTCTGTGTGACTCCTTATAGGGAATGGTTGGTGGCAGCTTAGTTAAAGGGTGATATACTCCAGTAGGTCTGGGGTTGTCACAACAACAGTGACCCAGGTTTTCTCTCCCATCACTCCACTTCTCCCCCAGTCAACCCGCCAACTCGAGACCGTGGGGAGAAGTTCGGTCCACCCTGGGGTGGAGGTCTCCCACATTTCTCCACTCCATCTTCTTGATCTGTTTGGGTTGCTAGCTCTCTCTCTTTCCTCCGTCTGTCTTGCCTTTCCCTCTCCCCCCAATAAGAGGGCTTCTTTGGGGCTCAAGACCGTCGTCTCCTGGCACGTGGGTGGGAGGGTTCTTCCTCCCGTCCCCGTCCTTCCACTCTAGCACAAACTTTTCCTTTCTCTTATAGGTGAACATTTTCCATTCAGCTCTATGAGGAAAAACAATGTACGGTACTTGGAGACATCAGTTTACCAAGCTAAGAGCAGATGTTCTGCCTGCACAAAAGAGGTAAGCCATGAAAGAAGGAATATTATACGCAGAGTCAAAGTGGCCTCATTTCAAGGTAAACTGCATGAACCCTAGAGTCATCAGCTTTCCTCTGTCTTCTTTTTCTAATATGGGTGTAAGGAAGAGATAACAGACTTCCATTTATAATCATCTCCAATTTACCTTTATGTCTGAAGGGGGACAATTTTGTGATTTGTGTTAACTGTGGTTTGTTGAACCAAGAAGCATCAAACTGTAATTAACAATCCTGGCTTGTTTCAACAAAACCATAATTAACACTAGCCACAACTTGCCACAGTTTGAACATAATAACAAACAGAAAATGGAAGCACACATTTCTGTTCTCTTTCTTGTGGTCCAACTATGGTTTGGACTTACATGTGAAGCAGGCCACTTCAGATGTTCCTGGAAAAAAGCCAATCTGTCTCCACTCACATGCTATTGGGCATTTGTTTCACCAGATATTTATTTCACCAGAAAAAAAGGCAACTGTGGCACTCAAATCTATGGATTTGCAATGACAGGACAGGGATGTAAAATCAAAAGGATGTCCCCCAGATTTCAGTAAGGGACTAAGTTCTTGCAGCCGGTGTTACAGGACTGTGTTCTCCGCCAAGAACAAAAACAAAATCAGGCAAAATCAAAACAGGACTTCGACAGTGTATTCAGACAACTGTTTGCAAGGGTAGAAGCAGGTCTTTAGAAATTAATAACAACATCATATTTTCAACTGTTTGAAAAACAACAACAGCATGTGCCAACAAGTTCTGATCAGCACATGCAGCCCTGCAGCTAGTGTCTTAAAACAACTATGGCCTCATGCTGAGCATCTGCCGAAGTGGAACTTCACAGGAGAAAAGGTGGCAGGCAGTGTTGGAAGTCTAGCATAAGCATAATAGTACCAATCTGTGCAATGCGGTTGGATTAAATCTACACCAATTCACCAGCTCTCACTGCATTATATCATTTTCTTAAAAGTAATGGTAGCAATGTAATTGCGTATGCTTTACAATCAAACCTTGTTTTTTTTCTTCTTTAAGTATTATTTAAAGTTTCATACAACATAAAAGCCAGAATCCTGTTAGCATTTCCATAAGGTTTGCGTAAATTGCCGCAACTAATTGACAAAGATGTCAGGGCAGATCTTGGTGCCACAATCAGACACAGGACAAAGCATGCAACTGAGACATGCCCTGCCATGTCATCTGTTGGCCACAATCACATCTGGCAAGCAATACAAACCTGAGAAGAACACCAAGAGGAATCCGGCCAAGGTCTTTAATCTGATGACATTATCTCATGTATCATGTCCACAGGACAACCTAATTCCCTTTAAAAAAAGGTCACCATTTATTCACAGTTTTCATTAAGTTAGAATAAGATGATTTCATAACAACCTTGATACTGGCAATAGAGGCCAGATCAAAAACTCAGAGAGACTAAAGAATACAAAGCAAAGAAAATTTGAAATTAAAGCTGAAATCCGATGTACATCTTCCTCAGTATAAGTCACAGTGATCACAGCAGAACTTTTGACTAAACGTACATCAGATTAGACTGGAACTATACCTTTGTCCTTTCACATCCAGCGTCCGTAGATCCCGCAACAGGGAACTTGTCTGTTCTTCAACTACTCTCATCCTCTGATTCAGGACTTCAAAGGTTTCAGGAGCAGTTGGGTTGATACTGACAGGGGAAATGACTGGCCTTGCCATCACAGTTTGCTGCAAATAAAATTCTCATCAATAGCTAGCAGTTGCAATGGATCTTAAAACCTGTTGATCAGCCAGTGGGGGAGGGGGAGGGAGATTAAAAGCAGTTCAGTGAAAATACAGAGGGTCAGCAAGATAACCTTGTCTCTGATAGGACCTGGGAGAATATTTAGGCTATGAACATTGGCTTTGTATCATCTCAATTGTCATGGCTTCTCCTGAAAACTCCAGCAAACAGCTGTTTGGTGAAGATGCTCTCTGTTCAAAATCCCCTGTTTTCCCCCTACAAAATTACAGTTTCTAGGATGCTTAGGGAGAGGAAGCATCTAATAAAACCATACTTAAGGAATACATATAGACCAGACTATGATGAATGGAAACCTTTCATAAGAGAGGGTAGTTTCCTTTGTTCTTTGGAAATGAATGGGACTAGCTTCTGAGTAAAGACACATAACTGTGAACTAGCATGAGATCTGAATGATTACTGTATCCAGAATCTTTGCAACATTTAAATTCATGAGGACTGCTAGAAGCTGTTGCACTTTTCTAATGAGTAATTCCCCTCCTTGTATTTCCATGCTCACAAACAGAAAAAGGCAAGATAGGTTACTGACCCAAAAGCTAAGTAATCAACAAGCTGATTTGGCCATGCCATATTTTACTTATTTTATTTATTTAGAATATTTATATGCTGCCTTTATCCCAAAGGAGCCAAGGCAGCTTACAGTATTAAAAGAAACAAGGTTAAAAACAGAATAATAAACTATTACAATATTTTAAAAGCGTTAAATAAATATATTAAAACTCATAATAAGGATATTAAAACACAGAATAAAATGTTCCCTTTATCTCTATGAGATGCTGAGCACAGCCATCCATATTTGTCTTTGCAAATCTAATTCAATGCACGTACACTGGAAACTGAACACCAATGAGATCAATGGGGCTAGCTTCTGAGTAAAGGCACGTAAGTGTGAACTGTAGATGCTAATACAATAACTATGCTTTCAAAAGCATACTGACGTGGGCAAAAAGTTTGATTATTCTATTCTCGAAGGCTTTCATGGCCGGGATATGATGGTTGTTGTGGGCTTTTCGGGCTCTTTGGCCGTGTTCTGAAGGCTGTTCTTCCTAACATTTCGCCAGTCTCTGTGGCCGGCATCTTCAGAGGACAGAAGTAGGAACAGAGCAAACACAGAGTTCTAACACCTGTCCTCTGAAGATGCCGGCCACAGAGATTGGAGAAACATTAGCAAGAAAAACCTCAAGAATACGGCCAAAGAGCCCGAAAAACCCACAACAACCATTTGATTAGTCTACTCCACAATATGAGTCAACACTGAGAGCTTGCATGTCAAACAAATGACACACACATCTAGAAAACACCCCCAAAATTGCTCTTTAATTTTATATCATCTTCTGCTGTCTGTGTCTCCATAAGAAATGTTTTACTTGAACTTTTCTTCTGTTTATTTAGCTTAAAACATTAGCAACGATGGCTCTTCAGAACAACAGCACCGAACATTTCAGAGTTCTGAACTCAAGGCATCTCTTGCAGACCACAAAAACTGACTGTGTGCTACAGAAGGAAGGCTCAAAATTCCTGTTCTTTCTGCAGAAACATAGGGCTCACTCTCTGTGTTCTTTCTGCAAAGCTGCAAGACAGATCAGTAGTAGGGAGGCACACAAAAAAGCAAAAGCACATGCCATCCTTTGCATCTCTCCATAGCATAAAATCCAATTGAACTAAATGGGATACTTCAAAGCAAGCAATTCAGATCCAGATGCAAAATCACTGGTATCTTACAGCTACCTTTCATTTAAAGAAAGATGTTTGAAAGGCTGGGGCATGGAAGAAACTGAAAGGCGTGGAAAATGATCTCCCATGAAAGGAGTGAACAGAGGGAGCTCATCATCTGTCACGCCATTATCCACAGGTGACAGAGAAGAGCTTTTTGCTCCAGATTGTGAACAGTGGCAACTGGTACGAGGCTCCCTCGGCAAACCGTCCAACCTGCATTAGGATCACACACCCCTCCTTAAAAGACTCTGCTAACGAACAAAAGGAAGGACGGTAGCTGTCACTACATCATCATCACCTCATCATCTTGGAACGGCACAGCTGGGCATCTTGGGGCTTCTAAAACCTCTTTTCCAAAATTTACAGACGGCACCCCAGAGCTGGCGTGAGAGGCATCATCCCAAAGAGGTAACTTTGGTAAGCTCTGCCCTGCCTTCCCCGGCCATCATCCTGGGTGCTGCTGCACTGTCAGGACACGACCTTAAATCGGATTCGGACAGATGGGTTCTGTAGTCTTCTTCCCTCCACCCACCCACCTACCCATCATCCTCGGACGACCCTTCCCTCCCTTCTACACCCCCTCCCTCTCTGCCCTTCTTTCTCCTCTTTTTTCCTCTTGCACGCCAACCCTCGCCCGCCACCAGGCAGTTGAGCCGGTTTCTGCAACCCACCTCTTGCGCCAGCAACGCCGGGACGCCTTGGTGCCTCGGAAGCCCCGCCGCGGTTCCCAGGCGCCACCCGGGCTGGTTTCCATGGAGCGCCTTTCGCAGCTTCAAACGGACCCGCTTCCTCCGAGGGATCCCGGCGGCGCAGGCGCGGCCTCCCTCCTCCCCCAATTCTTGAGGCATTGTGGGAGTCGTAGTTTCCGTCCGGTTGCCCCTCCCCCGGTCTTTCTCTGGAGCGCCTTGCAGGAAGGCTAAGAATCCATATCACACACACACACACCCCTCCCGTTATACACAAGCATGCTGGGATAAAGAGTTTCGTTAAATAAATAAATAAAGAGTCAATAAATAGTTTCAGGGTCTTGGGTGATGGTGGTAAAGGTAAAGGTTCCCCTTGACAATTTTTGTCCAGTCGTGTTCGACTCTAGGGGGCGGCGCTCATCCCCGTTTCCAAGCCATAGAACCAGCGTTTTGTCCAAAGACAATCTTCCGTGGTCACATGGCCAGTGCAACTTAGACACCAAACGCTGTTACCTTCCCACCGAAGTGGTCCCTATTTATCTACTTGCGTTTGCATGCTTTTGAACCGCTAGGTTGGCGGGAGCTGGGACAAGAGACAGGAGCTCACTCCGTCGCTTGGATTTGATCTTACGACTGCTTGGTCTTCTGACCCTGCAGCGCAGGCTTCTGCGGTTTAGCCCACAGCGCCACCACGTCCAGCCTGGTGATCCAACCTTAATTTCAGGCTCCCAAGTATTCTCCTGATCCAAAGAAACAAAACTAAACTAAAAAAAGACCAAAAAAAAAAAAGTGGCGTCTTGAAGACTGTTATATTTTAATGTGAGCTTTCGTGGACAAAGTGAACGTGTTCAGGAAAGTTTACATTGGTTTTTTGTTTGTTTGTTTGTTTTATTTTCTTTATGGTTCAACAAAGGTATCACCTATTCTTGCATTTGAATTAAAACATAATCTTCATTGAGTCTTTAAGGTGCCACATGTTCTTGTCTTGGTTTGGTTTTGTTCTGTTTCCGTGGATTTCGTCTGATAACGTTTGCGCAGACTTAACAGGGCTACCTCTTCTAAAACTGCAAGAATTCCCCTTTACTTTCACTTCGCTTGCCTTTGATTTATGCTTGATTATCTGAGGAACGGCCAGAGAGGAAGGGCCCTGTTCACCTTTAAAACAAGCAAACAAATTTAACAAAAACCCACCACTATCTGCGACTCAGTAAGAAAACAAAACAAAACCGGTTGTGGTTTTTGTTAACAATACTTCTCCCAGCATGTTTTCCATTTTACTGAAGGTCAGTTATACAGCAACTGTGTGCATATCTGTTCAGAAGTGGGTTTGTGTGGGATTTACTCCAAAGCAAAGTGTGATCACACAGGCACATAGCTTGCATTTTGGACTGCTTGTAGCACACAAGGTGTGGGGAATTGCACTCCAGCCTGACCCCGATGTGTGTCCAAACTGGATTTTTTTGGCTCAGCAGTAAGGTTACCGCAGTTGAAGACCAAGCTGGAGAGATTTCCCAACAGGGGGAAAGATCGCTTTAAGGAAGATTGCTCCTGGTAAAGAGACCCTTTCGGACACATGGGCACCTGCATAGAACTAGAGCATTACTTCTCAAGTGGTCAAATACCGTACATGTTTGAATATTAATGTAACATCTCCTGGCTTGTCCTTAAACTGAGGATCAGTTTTACCTCCAGGTTTTTAAAGGAGAAGAGTTAGTATGGCTTGTTAACGCTGTGCTAACCGTAATGAATGAGAAGTATTTAGGATTTGCAACTGCTTGTTATAATGAGGAACTGGGATGCTCAACTCTAGAGAATCAGTTATTTTTTTCCAGCAAAGTTGGAATCTTATCATAGATATTATAGGTGAAAACAAAAGAAAAAAGTATTTTTTAAAAAAAGACAAAAACCTGGCAGCACCTGAAAGACTAGATTTTATATTTTTCAATGTGAGCTCTTGTGGACAAGTCCACTTCATTGGACATAAGAGAAGGAGATATAACATGGCGAATATGGCATTAAGGTATAGATATCAAAATACAGAAATCATGGTTGGTTGAGAAGTGAAGGGTGCCAGAACTAAAATCCTGTTTTTTGCCTGTCTTTAATTTAGTAACCAATCAACCAGAGACAGAGAGATCCAATAGATATTTGTTTATTTTCAGCTGAAAGCAAGCAAATAGACACAAACTGCACCTGCAGAAACATGCAGAGAAATGTGCTCCAGATACAAAAGTATACGTTTTTATAAGGCAAACATGAAATAAGGGGATTGAGAGAAAGAGGAGAAATGGGAGGAGGTTCTGCAGGTGTCCGGCTCTGGACAATAATTCATTCCTCCCAGCTCCGTGTCAAGCGCCTGGACTACTCCAAGGACAAATTTCCAATTAGAAACACTTTAATTGTAAAGTGAAAGACACTCAGACGGATGTCCCCTCCTCTCTTGTTCATTCTTGCCTGCCTAAGCAAAACCCTTCATATAAATGGTTTACACATTCATGCAGCAAAGCAAGTTGCAGAAGGCAAGATTGCTACAGTTAGGCTAAGATATATACAGTATAATATCTTTGTAATATCTTATATATGATAGATATATTCAACTTATTCTATCCATCATGTTATGTATGCTTTTGTATATGCAGAGCTTTAATGAACAAATATAAACTTGTGCCACTGCAGAAGCATCTGTGCCTGTAGCAGGTGGCTGGCTAGCAAGCAGAAATTCAGAAGGCAGAGGCCAGTATCCTAGTCCTAGTAATAACTGAACTAGACATATGGACTTAACATTTGATTTCTAAAAATTGCCACCACAAACATCACTTTTTAGTTAAACTTTTAATAGGGGGACCTTATCCATCTTTCATCTGAGAAGCTGAATTACTTCTTGGTGGATTAAAGTGAAGGTGGGTACAGGGCAGCCTGAGGACCACAGTTTGCTTTGCCATAAAACAAGACACAGCCCTCCCCAAGCAAAGCCACGGGTGGACTACCTTGCCACGTTGCTCTCCAGGTAAGGCACTCTGATCCTGAAAAGGTGATGGGACCTCTGTCTCTTCAGAACCTTTGATGCAGATCGGTATGGAACATGCAGCCTCCAATTTTCTATCCCAAGGATGGGAAACCTTTCTTCTGTCATTTAGTCAGGTGTAAAATTTTGGGTTACTGCCCCTTCCAACTCCCCACCTTTTTTTTTTTTTTTTTTTTTTTTTTTTTTTGCTTTTAGAAAGTAATGAGTTGCCCCAGCCGTTACAATCACAAGGCTGAAAGATTTAATTAGCTGTAACATTTAGAAGTAATGTTTTATTTTCCTGGTTCGCAGAACTAACCAAAGTAATGTTTAAAAACGCCCTGAATGGCAGAAGCTCTTGGTCTGTTCTTCTTGCCTACCCTCTTTTCATCCTTACACTCACAACAGTGTGTGAGGTGACAGCACCTCCAACACGCAATACTCCTCCAGCACCTTTTAGTTAGGCCGCACCGCTGAAATTCTAAAAGTAACTTTAAAATTCCAGTAATGCTGCAAAAGCATTAGAAGTATTTGTCATCATATTACAGATATAAATTGCTGCAGTTGTGCCTTAGGAAAAAATTATCTAAGTGCAAGCAAGAAGTCATTTGTAATTAGTGACTTCCTGACTCTAAGGATAGCTTGCTGTCTGAGCTAAATTCTATCGGGGCCCCTTTTGAAATTAGCTAGGACTGCATGTTGTCTATCCATTCTCCTCCTGTGGGCAGAGATGAGGTTTTTAAGATTATTTCCTCAGAACTCTTCTCTTGAATTAAATGTAGTTAGTCAGTGTATTTGTGAGTGGAACTGGGGTATCTAGTGAAATTTAGCCAAGTATGACTTTTTGTACTTTGAATAAGGAGAAAATGGTGATATGGAGGAAATGGAGCCCTTTGGTGTGTAACTTTATTGTCCACAAGATGGCAGGAGAGAGCAACCTGGAGTGGAAAGCGAGTCTGCTTTTTAAAATCGGTTGAGTATATTTTCACTTTGATATTATTTATATTATACAGCTGAAGGGTCATAGGGAGAGAGGTAGGGAGAATGTTTGTAAAAAGTAATATTTTGAAGTCAGGAATGTTATTATCCTAAAAAACCAAGCCAGCATTGCAATTGGTATGCACAGAGCTACAGGCTTGCAGTCTTACTGATAACTGAAGTCATCTCTTTATAGTGCATAGTTGTCTATTTACAAGAGGCAGAAATTATACACACCACCTACTAGGCACCTGGAGCAATATACAATAAAATGTTACTATAACTTCTTAAGACACTGAGAACAAAGGAGAAAAATAAGACAAAACAATATCAAATTGGAGAGCTGCATTAAAATCAAAGAGCTAAATATATGTATACATATACATAAATGTTTATAGTTACACACACACATATATATATAATTAAAAGACCCACAAACCAGAACATTTTCTCCTACTCATTTAAAGCAAAATAAGGAAGGAGTTATTTGGCTAGATAGTTGGACATGCTTATACTATTCTAGTTTCTTTTTGTTGCTCTTGTCAAATAAAGAAAATATTATGATTTTTCCCTTGAAAAAGAATGCAGTGATGAGAGTAGTTATTCTGAAATGTCCATGTGCCACCTCTTCACCTGTTTCTCGTGATCTAAAGATGAAGTATGCGCATATTAGTAAGAGATGATAAATATTGCTACCAGTCGAAAAGGAGCAGCAATAGTTTGTTGACTTATTGCTCCCTTTTTTACGCCAATAGGCTTACAAATTTAGATGCATAATATGCACCCTAGCCTCTGAGCTCTAGGATCTATTTTTAATTCAGGTAAAAACACAAAAACAAAATGTATTTGACACATGAGGGACACGTTTTTCACTACCTATGTTGTCTCATGTCCATTATGTCCCCATAAATTACGACACTGCATTTTGTGTATTTTCCAGTATTGTGAAAATATCGAACCATGTGGCGCCCAAAGTGGGCAAAAGGTGTAAAATGTAACCTTATGTCAGGGTGCATTCAGATGGGCATCCAGCCCACTCTTTGGTCCACTGCAGGGATGGGCTGGCTTGCTGCTTTTTCTCATGGTCACATGACCCAATCGCTGGAGTGAACCAGGAACGCCAAAGCATTCCTCCCCACACCTTTCTGGGTCCCTGTCAGGGGCTTCTACTTTTTTTGTGTGTAAGTAGGATCACTCCATTTTGGTTTGTTTTCAGCAAGTCTAATTGCTGGAAAAGAACCAAAGCAAACCTGTTTCTGTCAAGGCTCCTCCAGCTGGGAATTTCCCATACAGTACAGTATCATGAAGTGATATAAGAAGACAGCTACTTCATAATATTGGCAAATTAAACCCTTCCTCTGCTCTTCAAAGGGACAGAGGAAGTTACTTGTTAAATGACTTCACTAAGGGAATGCTAATGCACTGCGTCTCTTATAAAACACATTTTAAAATAGAGAACTTCCTCCTGGAAGTGGGAGGAGACAGGTGGTTTTCAGTGGAACTGACTTCTGAGTGAGCTTCTATAGCAGGGGTCTCAAACTCAATTTACCTGGGGGCCGCTAGAGGCAGAGTCTGGGTGAGGCTGGGCCGCATCAGATTTTCTGCCACTCAGAGCAAGAGCCCAAGGGAGCCACCCAGGAGTTTCCTTAGCCCTGGCTGGGGCTCCGAGGAGGAGGAGGAGGAGGGGGGCGCGTGAGCCCTCATCGCCAGCCACAACCCCCTCCGCTCCTTCTTCACTACCACCACCAGCAGGACGAGAAGGGAGAGAGTGCCGGCGACTGCCTAGCGGGAGGAAGACACGACATGAAATTTTAAAAAATTACAGAATCGCCTTGCCAAAGGAAAAAAAGCCCCCATCGGTACCCGCAAAATTAAACAGAATGGGGTAGGCCTCACCACGCACACACACGTGCACACACATACACAAACATACACAGAGGTCTGGTAACCTTCCTCTGAGGGCCCTCCTCAAAAAAAAGGCACACTCAGCAGCAGCAGCTACCCCCACCATGACTGAGGAGCAGACTTTGCAAGGCGAGCCCAGGCAGCCTCCAGAGTTGAGGTGGCTGGAGGAGGAGGAGGAGGAGGAGGAGGAGGAGAAGGAAGCATTGCTGGGTGCTGAGGCGGCCGCTGGCCAGGCTGGTGCTGGGGGTGCTAAGAGAGAAAGAGAGCCAGAGAGCCGCTTCCCTAGAAGAGGTGGCAGTGGCGGCAGCTGCTGCTGGTGGCTTGGAAGCGCTTTTCTTCGAGGACGGGCCGGGAGCAAGCTCTGCTCTCAGGCATCACTCGGCGGTGGCTCGGGCACTCGGGGGAAAAGGCCAGCAGTGCGCCTCACTCGCTGGCTCTCCCCCAAGACAGCGCCTCTTGCACCCTCCATCCAGAACTGCAGCCTGCCAGCTGGCAGACAGGCGGGCCAGCTGGCAGGCTGCAGTTCCGGATGGGGGGTGCAAGAGGTGGTGTCTTGGGAGAGAGCCGGCAAGTGAGGCGAGGCGAGGGTTTTTTTTGTCTCTTGACAGCAGAGGACGCGTGGGCACTTTGAGGGGCAGGCAAGGCGGGGGCCACAAACTATCATCCGGCGGGCCGCAAATGGCTTTCGGGCTGCATGTTTGAGACCCATTCTGTAGAACATAATGCACTCATGTAAAGAACCAAAACTGGGAATGGGGAGAAGTAGTTTGGGAATGGAAGGATAATCACTATCAAAAGACTACACGAGGCTTCCTGATCTACAGCTCTTACAGGAGAACTCCAGTTCTGCCATTTACTACTGCGGCTGGTGAAAAGCTGTGGATCAGACATTCTACCCAAGATGTCCTAGGCATCCCCTTCGTGTTTTAATCTGGCTCAGACATTGCATAATCTGATAACCAATCTGTTGTATCCCAATTAATTAAATTATCTGACTTGAAAAAGCTTGGATTTAGTTATGATACATCTGGATCTCAGCTACCATCTGGATGTTGTGATTTGTGAGAGAGGAAATGAACTTCCGCAAGGGGAAAGTGGAGAAAGAGGCTAAGCAGATAAACTGTTTAACAACCATATTCACAAGTCCAACGATGTAGATTAGAGAACAATTTTGATTAAAGTGAAGTACTATTTTCTGATTGTTAATTCTCCCCAGCCATTAGGTACAACTGTTCAGTCTGACTTCTACTCCTCACCCTCTAAAACAGGGGTGTCCAACCTTTCACCTTCCCTGGGCCACATCAGAAGATGAAAATTTGGTTTGGGCCTCACATAAATTTGGTTTGGGCCGCATGGGGGGGCAGCCCTAGCCGTCCTCCGCAGCCCTGCTCCAAGCGCGCTTACCAGCAGCTGCAATCTCAGACAGCAGAGGCTGCCAGCTTCGACTCTGGTGGCTTTATGGGGCCGGGAGGGGTCCACTTATTGATGGGGACAGGGCAATGCAGTCATGCAGCCCCCCTCTCCCCTCCCCTCCTGCTCCTGCCTTCTCTCTCTCCCCCCCTACCGTTGTGACGTGCCCGGCCGCATTCCGGCTGCAAGCGCTGGTAGTATAACTTGAAACTTTGGAATTTCTTTAAAAATAAAAATTTGCATTGGGCCACATTACGAGCCGATCTGGGCCGCATGCGGCCCACGGGCCACAAGTTGGACAAGCCTGCTCTAAAACAATCTCCAACCTTGCCAATACAGAGACTGCCCATGATTCTTTGGGCACAAAGATCCCTTTGAGTTTAATACTGTATTAATTCCCCATTGTGCGTCTGAGGAGAAAAGCCAGTCTGGCTACCCTTGGGCAAGCTGCACAGCCCTAGGGTGCCACACAGAAGAAGTAGGGTTATCACATCTCCCAATGGGCTGGATTTTAACTGGATTTTAGGTGTGCCACCTAATGCTAGCTCAGATTCTAAGCTTTTATTTATTTTTCAAGCTCCTACAGATACATCAATATAAGATAACATGTGGAGCCACTGCTCTGACCAATTGTTTGGAGGAAACTATCCTTTCTCTGTGTGTGGTCTACATACTTGCCTGGCAGTAAATGTATCACAGCAGAACTGTTTCTGAATAGATGTGTGTAGGAAAATACCGTATATCTATAGCTTCTAATTACATAGCAGTAGGGCAGTATTTGCTGGTGTGTGTGTGTTCTCAACAGAGAACTACAACCCATCCTGGTTCTCCAATAAGTTTATGTATATGATGCACAAGTCTCATTCATATGCTATACCTTTATATCTACGTGACAACATTTTAGATGCAGCTCTAGGAAAGTAATGGATTACCAAAGGGTGATTACTTAGGAAAGTTTTCTGAGAGTCAGGAGCATTTATTAGATACTTGTCACCTGCAATCTGTGGGGAGTTTGCCCATGTCTTTGCAATACTGAAAATGTGGTAGCGTATATACTGCCGTTACCCATTGTTGGCTTGTTAGCAATCTTGATGTAAATTTCAACACATGGGAGGAGGGGCCTCCATCACAGACTAACTTGTTTGCTCGTTTGTTTGCATGCTAATAAATCAGAGGGGCTTGTTTTCCCGGGCTAGAGAAACTCTGCCCTTGTTCTTCCCTTTCCCTCCACATGTTTTTGAGAGACTCCATTTTGTCTCAGACCCTTTTTTCATCTTGGAAGACGCTGGGTCTCCAGCCTGGATCTCTGCATCCTGAAGATCCTCCCAGCCACGAGGGCTGAGGAAACAATCCTTATTTTTGCTACTTTCCCTTCTATCAACTTTAAGCCTACTGAGTGCCTGTTTTAGAACTAGAATTTAAGTGAGTAAAGTACACAAAGCCTTTCATAATGAAAAATCACATACTGAGTCTTATTTCCTAAAGTGCTAGGCTTTGGAGAGTGTGGATACCAAGAACAATTGGGTAGAAGGGGGCTTCTACAGCTAATTCTAACCTCAAAGACCTAGCCTTCTGCTGTGCATTTTACTGCGACTTAAGCAAGTTGCCAGAACTCTCAACACTCATTAGCTGGTTCCTCTTTCTTGAAATACCATATTTTTCCATGTATAAGACGACCCCCACTTTTCCAACCCCAAAAAAGAAAATTTGATCACTGCTTTCCCCCTCCACTTCCTAATCCCCGTGAAAGCAGGATCAAAGGGCTGCGGAAGTGATAAAAGGGCTGCATGATTGCAGTCCTTTGATCGTGCAGCCCTTTGATCCTGTAGCCCTTTAATCACTGTTTTACCCAAAGTAAAGCAGCGATGATTTAATTGTGCAGCCCTTTCATCGCTGCTTTACCCACTTCCTAAGCCCCGCAGGGCTTAGGAAGTCGGTAAACCAGCCATGAAAGGGCTGCAGGATCAAGAGGTTGCAATCCTAAAGCACTTTGATCCCTTTCCCCCTTACTTCTGTGTATAAGATGACCCTCAATTTTTTTCTCTAACTATTTTAGGAAAAAGTATTGTCTTATCCACAGAAAAATATGGTATTATCTTCTCTACTCCCATTTTTAGAAGAATAGTCACCTTTTATATGAGCAGACTGTAGTCAGATGTCACTGGCCAGAATCCTGTTGCTTTGCATAGTAAATAGCACTAGACTATTGTGACAATCACCCATGTCACTCATGCCATTCATATTCATGAGCTGATTTGCATGAACCTATGAGAGGACAGAGAGGCGGAGTCAGCAGCTACATGAGGCTTGGCGGGAGAAGGAGGAGTCAGATGGGGCTGGTTAGTCAGAGAGAGAGAGAGAGAGAGAGAGGGAACAGATACTGAGAGAGATACAGCTGGTTAGGAAATTAGGTAGAGAAGGTGGTAATGATATAGCAAGAGAAAAGTATGTACTAAAAGAACTGTTCATGATTTGCTTATGTATAATATGTATCTGATAAACTTCTGTTATTATTCAGTCGGCTTCACTTCAATAAATAAGTTCTGTTTGCCTTCACAAGACAAGAGTTCTGACAAATATCATTTATATTGTGGATTGAGGGATTCAAAATATGCCTACTCTAACTGTGTCTTACTATGCTAGAATGATGCAGTTAGAGTCAGCCTATTTGAATCAATGGGACTTATAGGGGAAGTGACTCACCAAGTTTCCATTGATTCAGTGGGCCTGCTCTTGTGCAATTTACTGTGCTAAGCAACAGAATTTTAGCCCTGGAGTTTATTCTTATTAAATAAGAGTACCTCATATGGAATCTTATAGTTAGGTAAAAATTGGAAGTTTATGTCTATTGCTTTATGAAATTCACTGGAGGTGGATGAAGGAGGAAAGAGATGTAAACTTTGTTACAGAAATCAGTAATGAGCATATACTGGTAGTTGTCGTGAACAAGTGTCTATGGGCTACCTTTCTCTAACAAAAGAACAATCACTTCCAAGAAGGAAGAGGAAAGTAAAGCTGAAATGTAGTAATGTATCAATGAGTGATCGCTTCAAAAACAACAAGATGCCCACCTGACTGGTTGCTTGGTGCCTTCCCAGCTGTGACTCAGGTCACTTGTCACCTCCACTGGTATTTTGCATTTCAGCATTTTGCACATGCATATAACATCAAGGAGTTGTGTGCCACCATGAAGACTTATCACATAATTATCTGATGTTAGTTTTTATGACTGTAGCCAAAGGGGAAAAAAAGGCACTGGAAGCTTGATAGAAGCAGCTGCTCTTTGCACCTGAAAAAGTGGCCTACAGTCCATGAAAGCTTATGCCAAATAAAACCTCTCGTCTTTAAAGTGCCACAAGATTCCTCGTTGCTTTCCCCCCCCCCCCCGCCCTGCAACAGACTAACACAGCTGCTCCCTGAAAACACAGTCAGGAGAGAGATCGCAATCTGGATGCCTGCACGGAGCCCTAAATCAACAGCAGCATTTAAATCAGAAGACTATAAAAAGCAACTTCTATATAGGTCAAAGGAAAACTTCTTCAGATCCTTTCACGATTTGAGTAGCGGATTCAGTGACAATATCTGGCAAAAGACTCTTATGTTTTAAAAGGCATCCTATTAATTTTGCAATAAATACTGTCAGATCAAACACCCTTTCTTGTTCACTTTTCACAAGAAAGAAGGGGATTGATTTCCACTTCTTTTTTCGCATTTGTTTGAGAAGCCACCATTCAGTTGGAAGAGATGATGCCAGCAGTCGTATAGCTCATTAAAATTGCAGGAGTTGTTATTTTTGTAATGCAGTTCAGCCTGACAAGAGCGTATTGGATCAAAGAATTTGGTGATAAGAAAGGAGTTAGGCAATTCTGATGCATTTTGTATAACCAGCCTTTATTGTAATCTCTTAAGAGAAAGCATAAATGTGTGTGTTTTCTTTTAAGGGTTGGATATATTGGCTATGTGCTTAGCAATCTGCACTGGATTGGCATAGATGGATTCAAATTAAAACATGGCGACTACACAATGTAAAGCTCAATGCAGGGGAGCCCACTGCATTGTCTCTTTTGTGACCATTTTTTGGGGGGGTCTGGTGGGTGGTTTAAATTTGCTCCATTCAAGTTGTCCACTTTCTGTCTAGTGTGATCACCTGATCCAAAGGCAAAGAAGCACTTGTGGGGATGTCAGTTCTCCTCAACCAAGCACCCATTGTCTGAAAACAGTTTCTTAAAACAACAACAACAACTTTCAAATCAGAGCTGGAACACAGTATCACCAGGGTGCTTAGGAAACTTTTTTTAAAAAAGAGAGGTGGAAACTGCCAATTAGCACCTTGTCAAAGGTAGCTGCTGCTGTTGCAGCTCTGTGCATTTACAGCTCTTTGCCCCTGCCAGCTCCTGCAAATTGGTTGTCACCTGGATGACTACAGCAATTTTACCCACAGAAGCCCGATCACCATATTTTCCCTGCATATTTTCCCAAGCTAAGCTTGATGAATTACGGTGGTTATGGGAAGCTGGTGTGCAAATTACTTCAATCTGGCTTTTCTTTTTCTTCAAAGTCAGATAAGTTCTTAGGTGGAAACAAAGTTAAAAATTAAAAAAGACAAAAATTTAAAAAGACAAAAATGTAGTGGCACTTCAAATAATAAATTTTATTACAAAATATAAAAGTTATTATTTGAAGTGTCACTCCATTTTTGTTTTTAATTTTTTTTATTTTTACTTTGTTTTCACCTAAGAACTAGCCGCCCAGAGACCTTTGGGTAGAGTGGGCGGCATATAAATTAAATAAATAAATAAATAAATAAATAATGTGACTTCCAAGAAAATTAAAAGCCAGACTGAAGTAACTTGTGAACTTTCATGGACAAGCCCACTTCATCAGACGTGCCATCGTGTTTTTATCTTTTTTTTTTTACTCTTTATTTGTTTTGTTTTCACATATAATGTTTGCACAGACTAACGCATCTGCCCCTTCTACAACAGATTCATTCATTCTTGTTCTCCTTTCTAGAGGGACACAGAACATGGAAGCTCTATCATGAAAGATACCAGCATATGCTGATGGAAATAAACTGGCATTGGAGGCTTCTGTAAGGAGATTTAAAATTTTTATGGGTTGGGTTCACTCAGGAACTAGTTTCTGAAGTGGCACAGGAAGTAACAGCTGATTTTGCCTAGGAAGCTGTTTGAAGTAGCTGAGATCAGTCTGTGAACCATTAAATCAAGCTATTTAGTACATGGGGGTGAGGAACCGGTGGCCTTCCAGATACAGCCTTCAAATGTTACTCAGCGGACGTATGAAGCACTGCAAAGGAATGTTTTGGGAATACATGCTTGACATACTGCTTCATACATTTAATACATAATAATACTGCTTCATTTTACTAGTCTTCTCTAGAAAAACCTAAGATGACATTCAGATAGATTCATGTCACCAAGATGCTTTTATAGCTAAAGCAACAGAAGAGCCACCTTATATATTTCACTTTATATACGCATTTTAAATATATACTGTACTGCATGTCTTAGAAAAGCACATTTAAAGGTTGTGTGACGTGGAGCTGTTGCAAGAGTGGACTAGACTGCACAAAATACATCAAATATATATTCCCAATAGGATAGCTTTAATAGTTGCCTTAAATATGAAGAGAGAGAAAGTTATAGCCCTCCAGATGTTGTTGGGATACAACTCTGATCATCTTAAGCCAGTATAACCAATGGGGAGGGATAATTAACTGTCCCTTCCAGCTCTGCAGTTCTAAGATTCTAAGATAAGGAGAGTCATGGTCCCAGAACATCTGGAGCAGAGGTTTAAAAGTTACTCTTTATTTGAACCATAACTCATAGCTTGGCCACAGGTTTCCCACCTGCATTTGAGACTGGCTGAAGCAGAAATGGAGGTGTAAGCCTCATGAGTGAAAATACTCTAAAGACGGCTGTGCCTAAATTGGTTGTACTGTACATACCCTGCTAGCTGGCTGAAGGCTTGTTTTCCAAATATTTATTGTTCCTCTACTGCCCAGGATTCCAGGAATTAGACAAAAAAGTTCTATTAACTGAAATCAATATGCTGTTCAAAGAGTTATTTTATTGGCTATCTTCCTGGGGTGACTGAATGAATCATTGCATTAGAGCCCTGATTAATTTTCTTCTTGCTATAAAGGTACCCTTTTGCAGCCAGACGTGACTATGTTGTTCTCTAGGAAACAGCTTGATCTCAGCATGTGATCCATCAAAAAAATTCTGCAGTCTTGTTCTGGTGTCTACCTTGAGTAGTTCTGTTCATTTCTGCTCCAAGCCTTGGTTTCCAAAATGAAAGCTACTGTCCACCCCCAGCAGAGTCACAGTGGAAAGGAGCACTAAGATCATTCTCTCCTCTGCTAGCCAAGAATTGGGTATACTTGAGTGGCATTTCAGCAACGCCTGGAGGACTGCACATGGCCACCCTTGCTGTAGAACTAGACATTTCCCCACTATCTCCACGATTCTACCTTTGGGGGAAACCTAATAAAACAAAGCAGGAGTTTCTTTAAGTTTTCTTTCTAGATCTAGACGAGATGAGAAGATGGGGGAACAGAGTCAGCCCCCCCATCACAGTGTGGATCACTTAAAACTCTCTGCCTGGTAGACTGCAGTGGGGAACGCTTAGTGTTCTGGATATTTTAGACTTCATCTCCCACAAACATGATCCAGCATGAGTAATGGTAAGAACTGTGGTGTCATACGCCAAAACATGTAAACCATGTTCCCTTTCAGACAGGAAGGCGTATATCCTTTTTGGAGGGACGCATTAATTATTTGGGTGGCCCATTCTATAGCTAAATTCCTGGCAGATTTAACCAGCCATGATGGGCAAGGATCAACCAGAGAAGTGGTGGCTTTGCACCTTGCAAGCACCTTGTCAACGTCATCGAGCACAACAGGTTGGAACTGACCTTGGAGAACCTCACAAGACAAGGCCTTGACTGTGATGCTGCAGCCCCCACCCCTGGTCATGTGTCTTGGCGCTGAAATCTCTGTAAACGGGATGCTGCTGATCTCAGAATGCTGGTTCTTGTAGGAGTGCCTTCAAGGGCTGGGTAAAATAGAAGGGGAAGATATGGAGGCAGTGACAGATTTTACTTTCTTGGGCTCCATGATCACTGCAGATGGAGACAGCAGCCCCAAAATTAAAAGACGCCTGCTTCTTGGGAGGAAAGCGATGACAAACCTTGACAGCATCTTAAAAAGCAGAGACATCACCTTGCCAACAAAAGTCCGAATAGTCAAAGCTATGGTTTTTCCTGTTGTGATGTATGGAAGTGAGAGCTGGACCATAAAGAAAGCAGACCGCCGAAGAATTGATGCCTTTGAATTGTGGTGCTGGAGGAGACTCTTGAGAGTTCCCTGGACTGCAAAGAGAACAAACCTATCAATTCTAAAGGAAATCAACCCTGAGTGCTCTCTGGAAGGACATATCCTGAAGCTGAGGCTCCAGTACTTTGGCCATCTCATGAGAAGACAAGACTCCCTGGAAAAGACCCTGATGTTGGGAAAGTGTGATGGCAAGAGGAGAAGGGGACGACCGAGGATGAGATGGTTGGACAGTGTCATCGAAGCGACCAAGATGAATTTGACACAACTCCAGGAGGCGGTGGAAGATAGGAGGGCCTGGCGTGCTCTGGTCCATGGGGTCACGAAGAGTCGGACACGACTAAACGACTGAACAAACAAACAAACAAAAATTGTGAAAGATGGGGAGGTTTTTGCATGGAGAAAGTGGTCTACAGACCTGGAAGTTCACTAGGCCCACTACAGGACTAGCCCAATGGCAAAGGGAAAAACAACAACAGAGAAACTGTCTGGGCTGCCCAGATTCTAGTGGTCTGTAGCCAATTTCAACTGTGTACACGTATCTGAAGAGGAAGCACCTCCTACACTTCTGTAAGGGGTGCACAAAAAGCAAAGTAAGGATCCCCTCTACAGTTATAAGGAACTAAGCCAAGAGGCTTGATTCTAGCCTTTGCATCCTGTCCAAGGCACAGGATATAGCACAGAAAAGAGTGTAAAAGGAATGTCAAAAATGAGAATGAAATATTTGCTGAACAAGGGGGTAGGCATAAAGTAGTTCCCAACTTTGGCTCCCTGGATGTTCTTCGACCACAACTCCCAGAAATCCTCACCAGCACAGCTTCTGGTGAAGGCTTCTGGCAATTGCAGTCCAAGAACACCTGGGGACCCAAGGTTGGGAACCTCTGCTATAAGTTGTCAGCAAAACAAAATAATAATAATTTGACTTGACCCCATGTTTACATCTAGTGAGCTCCAGATTTCATGTTTTCTTTGTAGTACTTCAATCCTGCATAGTTCAAATAAGTGGCAAGGGGAAATGCAGCCATATTAGGTTGCTTCTAGAAAGGTGGCTCATACCACCATTACAGATCAATAGCATCACTGAGTGTTGTTCCATTTTTGCCTCCCTAAGTGCCTCCACACAGAGCAAGTCCTACCTCTCGCAGTTAAAGAACCTTGTGCAACTATTCCATCTTGTTTTCCTTATCGAGTTTCGTCAGGTGAGGAAAAGGAGAACGAAGCAACAGGAGGGCTGCAAACTGAGGACTTCTATGAACACAGTGTGGTTGCACAATAAAAGCCTTGTCAGGAGGGACCCTTAGCCTCTGACTTTACTCTTGCAGAGTCCCCTGGCTTAAACAGCCACCGTTTTGTAAGGATCCGTGTGTGTGTTCCATTGAATTTCACATTTGTTGAATCTCTTTTATTTATGAAAATAGTACAGAATATTTTTTTTCACTATTGAAAATCTTGGTTCGCCAGCTTTATAATTCTTTGCAGTTTGGACCAGGGTTGCTGCTCTGTACTGATAATGGGGTTACTTACTGTAACTCCTCCCATGCCTGACATTTCCCTCTGTATTTTCTGCTCCTAGATTGTTCCTGCCTGGGCAAATTTATTTGTGGTCTTTCAGTTAAGCAACATATCCTTGGGAAGAATTCTGAAACAGGTCCCAAACCCTACTGCTATCCAGAATTTGGGTTAAAATTCTTTCTCTGCTGTACATGCACTGTCTGGTTTTCTTTGTAAGTCATTTCTCTGAGATTCAGAGTGGTTAAACTAGGAAAAAAAACTACTGGTATATTTGAATCAGGTTTAGCATGTTTTTAATATATATTTTTAAAAAGGTAACTACATAAGGCACATGGAAACACTGTTTTATTTTCTCGGAGGGATCACTTTTTTTAAAATCAGAAGCAAGGTATTTTGCTCGGTCGCCTGAAGGTCATTTATTTTAACTTGGATATCAAAGTGACTTTCAATAATTTTGGCATATGTGACAAAGTATATTTTGGCAATTTACTCTATCAGTGGGGGTTGCCTCTCATAATAACTATCCACTGCTGTTGTGGAGTTTATTTTTAGTTATTTTTATTTGTTATTTTATTTCTTGCAATCTGGCATAGCACTACTATGACATGACAGATAGAAAAAATTAAAGCAGGTTGGATTGCAAGCTTCCACTGCAGCCCAACACGTGCACAGAGACAGACAGACAGACACAGACATAGACACAGACAGAGACATGGGGTGGGGTGAAGGAGAGAGATCAAGAGATCTGGGCTGGACAAAGGGAAGACACACCACTGAGAAAGAAACTGATCAGAGAAATTTAGAAACACTGGGAGTTTCTAGGTTTTTGAAAGAGGGAACATTTTCTCCCACCCAACCTGTCTCTCTTTGCTAGCCTTTGTAAATCTCCACTCATTTATGTGTTTTTCCTCTCACCAACCTGGCTCCTGGATCCCTCTCTCCTTCTCCACCCGTCTATGTATGTATGTTTGCATGTGTGCGTGTCTGTCTCCTTGTGCATGTGTTGGGCTGCAGTGGAAGCTTGTATTCCAATCTGTTTTTCTTTCTGTCTGTTATGTCATACTAAGGGTAAAGTTAAAGGTTTCCCTTGATAATTTTTGTCCAGTTGTGTTCGACTCTAGGGGGCAGTGCTCATCCCCGTTTCCAACCCATAGAGCCAGCGTTTGTCCAAAGACAATCTTCTGTGGTCACATGGCCAGTGCGACTTAGACACAGAACGCTGTTACCTTCCCACCAGGGTGGTCCCTGTTTATCTACTCACATTTGCATGCTTTCGAACCACTAGGTTGGCGGGAGTTGAGACAAGCGACGGGCACTCACTCCGTCATGTGGATTCGATCTTACAGCTGAAGATCTACAGACCTTACAGCACAGAGGCTTCTGAGGTTTAACGCCCAATGCCACCACGTCCCCACTATGTCATACTAGCATTATGCCAAACTGCAATAAATTAAAACAAAATTAAAATGTTTTTAAAAAATAACTCCACAACACCAGCAGGAGGAAGTGGCTCTGAGGCAGCCAGCACAAGAGTGGGTAGGCACAGGACAAAGCCTTAAATGCAACCATTCTAAAAGCCTGGACCAATATACAATTTTAAAAACAGATTAAAAGTCTTCTGTAAGAGGATGCACACACCAACTCAAAAACCATGTGACTACCACGTGACTTTGAGTTCATCTCCTGATTTATTTTCGTAGTGCAACCATACCTCCAGCTCCCATTTTCACCACCTGTAACATCAGCTAGCAGAGGAGGGAGGCCCTCTCCACCCATTCCTGATACTCTAAGTACGTGCAGCCATCAGGCAGTCTGTTGTGGACGAGTGTGTGAAACCTGCAAGTGCCAAGGTTCAGGAGAGCCCATGGAGAAGTCCAGCAGAAAGGTCAGTTGTAATCTGAAGTCACAGCTGAGGAAGGCAAGACAGAGAGAGTGAGTGGGGAGGGGACACAAGCAGATAATCCAAGGAAGGAGACTGACAGGCTTGCTTGTTGCCATCTGCAAATAACCCAGGCCTTCGGAAACAGATTTGTAGTGCTAACCTTTGGCCTCCCCTGCCCCACATGCCATTGACCTGCCATTAAAAGGCATGCCTGTGCATGGCCCTGCTGTCACTTCTCTTACGCTCTTAGCTTGTGAGGCTGCCTTGGGCTGAGAGGGGCCAGGCTCCTTTCAACCTTAGAAGGCAGAACGCTATTTGCTGTCCCCACATCCTGAGTGCTAGCAGGGCAGCTGGGATTGGAGGGTTTTTTCTTCGGCACAGGCTGAAGCTCCTGAACCACCACCACCTCTTCAGGAGAGGACCCCAATGGGTGAGGCATGACAGAGTGGCCAAGAACAAAGAGATGCTAGGAAAACATCTCACGGGGGGGGGGGTGTGGAGGTAGGAAAGAGTAACCGAAGGGGAAACCTGTGCCCCTTTTGGAAAAAGGTGGGTGGGAAAAGAGGAGTTAAAAGAAAAAGCAGGAAACAATCCCAAAGTGGGAAGAGATAGAAAAACAGGCAAGAGAGCTGAAGAGGGCTATGCAGAGCAAGAGAAAACCAGTGAAAATGTGACAGAAGGGGAGGCAGAAGGGAAGCAAGATGCTGAAGGGAAAGAATCGAAGTCAAAGGAAGGTACAGTGAGGGAACTGGGAGGAAGGATGGAGGAATGGAAAAGGCAAATTTCAGAAGACAGCAGGAATCAATAGGGAATTCCAGAGCCCCATGTGTCAGCTATTCTTAACTGGTCTGATTGATGCCCACACCTTGGCAGTCCATCCTTGCTCACCACAGATAACTATGGCTTGTTTGGCCCATCTCTCTGTCATCGGTGGCCCCAAGTCCGAGGGGTGCTTCTCAGGCACCAGCTCCCCAGGCCTCCTTACCAGATCTTTCAACAACTCCCTCAGCTATGAATCCTCCACCTCCTGTGATTACTTACTTGTCCTTGAGCCCTTTACCTATGAGCACATATCGCTCCTTCAGGTGGGACTCACTTGGGCTCTGAACTTGCTTCAGCTGGAACTCATCTTCCTTTGGATGTGCATCTGACAGCAAGCAATGTACTGTTATTTCTACGTTTATAAGACGACCCAATGTATAAGATGACCCCACCTTTTCTAACACCCAAATTAGAAAATTTGATCCCTGCGGGGCTTAGGAAGTAGGTAATGTAGCCGTGAAAGGGCTTAAGGATCAAAGGGGTGTGATCATGCAGCCCTTTCATGGCTGCTTTACCTGAAGGGACCCTTCCTTTCCTTTTTACTAAGCCCTGTGACTTCACAAAAGTCAGGGAAAGTGGCTGCCTTCTGTGTATAAAACAACCCTCAATTTTTTTTGGTCTAATTATTTAAGGAAAATGTGTTGTTTATACATAGAAAAATACGGTAACTGTTTTGATCTGCCGTCCAACACTTTTCTCAAGCTCCTGATTCCTCTCTTCTATTTTCTTATTTCCTTTTCAGTCTTCTTTCTTATACTTTGTTAGCTTTCTCCGTCCCTTCACTTTCTCCCTGTGTGCTTTTTCATCACCAGTTTTTTCCTCCCTTCACTGCTATGTTTCCTCCCTCTTTCCTTTCACCTCCAATGGCTTCTTTCTTAATGCATGCAAGATACTCAGTTAAAATAAATCTGAGAGCACTGATAACTATTGCAAGCACAACATTGCTACAACAGAGCAAAAAAAAGAGAAAGAATCTACACTCACTTATGGATTGACTGGGTGACATATCCTTGTCCATGTACAAGAGTCCAACATTCATTCCAACAGAATGAAATTCAACAGGGCTAAGTGCAAAGTCCTGCACCTCAGAAAAAGAAACCAATTGCACAGTTACAAGATGGGGGATACCTGGCTCACCAAAACTACAAGTCTTGGAATTGTCATAGATCACAAGTTCAATATGAGCCAACACTGTGATGTGGTTACAAAAAAGGCAAATGCTATTTTAGGCTGCATTGATACAAATATAGTTTCCAAATCCTGCAAGGTACTACTCCCCCTCTATTCAGCACTGGTTAGGCCTCACCTTGAGTATCGTGTCCAGTTCCGGACACCACACTTCAAGAAGGATGCTAACAAATTGAAACAAGTTCAGAGGAGGGTGATAAGGATGATCAGGGGTTGGAAACCAAGCGTTATGAGGAAAGGATGAAAGAACTGGGCATGTTTAGCCTTGAAAAAAAGAACACTTTTCAAATATTTGAAAGGCTGCCATACAGAGGAGGGGCAAGATTATCCCAGAGTGCAGGACATGCAACAATGGGCTGAGGTTAAAGGAAGCCAGATTTTGGTTGAATATCAGGAAAAACTTCCTAACTGTTAGAGCAGTATGACAGTTGAGTGCTCCATCACTGGAGGCATTCAAGGAAAACTTAGACAATCACCTATCAGATATGCTTTGATTGTATTACTGCATTGAGTAGGGGGGTTGGGCTTGATGGCCTTGTAGGCCCCTTCCAACGTAACTTTTCTATGATTTCTATTATTTCTGTGATTCTGTAATGATAAATCCATTATGGAAATTATCCCTCAATATTTGTTGTGTGGGAAGAGGATTGGATTGCAAATAGAATTAGAAATCACCAAACATTTCCTTTACGATGCTTGTTATAGGTTTTTTGGGCTGTTTGGCCATGTTCTGGAGGTTTTTCTTCCTAACTTTTCGCCACTTTCTCTGGCTGGCATCTTCAGAGGACAGGAGTTAGAACTCTGTCTGTGTTCTGGTGTAGTGTGTGGGACAGTTGAGTATTTGTAGCTGTGGGATCAGTTTTTTGTCCTTTTCAGGAGATTGGGTGATTATGGTGATCACGGTGTTTTTTGCTAAGGGTGTATTGTTGTGATAAGGGGGGAGATGATTTTTTACTGTGATTGATGGGTGTTGTTGGCTAGTCTTGTGTGTGCAGTGATCACTGGTCCTTGTGGCTGGGTAGAGTTCATTGACCTTTTTGCAGGCTGTATTTTTCAGTACTGGAAGCCAGGCTTTGTTGAGTTTTAGACTTTCTTATTTTTTATTGAAGCTTTGCTGATGTTTGTGGATTTCAATGGCTTCCCTGTGTAGTCTAACATAATGATTTCTGGTGTTGTCCAGTACTTCTGTGTTTTGAAATAGGATTTCATGTCCAGCTTGTTTCAGGGCATGTTCAGCTACTGCTGATTTTTCGGGTTGTTTTAGTCTGCAGTGTCTTTCATGTTCTTTGATTCTGATGTGGATCAAGTTTTGTGATCCCAATATATACCTGTCCACAACTGCAAGGTATCTGGTATACTCCTGCAGTGGTGAGGGGGTCCTTTTTGTCCTTTGCTGACCGTAACATTTGTTCTTTTTTTGTGGTAGGCCTGAATATCATTTGAAGGTTGTGTTTTTTCAAAAGTTTCCCCATGCAGTCCATGACCCCTTTGATGTATGGCAGAAATACTCAAATAGCAAGTTTTCCTCTTTGTAAGAGCCAACTTGTGTTTCAAGGCTAAAATTTCCTTCCATGGCTTAAGTGTGACATCCGTTTACAGGAGTCGGTTGCTAAATCATGGGAATTTTGCCTTGTGAAAAAAACTTCAAATGTATTACTCACCATGACATTATTAAGATGTTCCTTAATTACAATGGTCTAGAATTTTTTAGAAGTTGTCTGCTTCTGAGATAAATGTGCTATTTATTAAGTACAGTGGTGCCTCACTTAGCAATGTTAATCTGTGCAGGAAAAAACATCGTTAAGTGATTTAATCGCTAAGCGATTTAAAAAAGCCCATAGGAACGTATTAAAACACATTTAATACGTTCCTATGGGCTCAAAACTTACCTTAAAGTGAAATTCCTCCATAGCGGTGGCCATTTTGGGTGCCTCTACAGCGAGGCAAAACAGTGGTGGCCATTTTGTTTTTGCGACGGCCATTTTGGAACCACCAATCAGCTGTTTAAAAAAGTTCGCTTTGCCATGAATTTTAGCCATAGAGGACATCGCTAAGCGATCACTCCAGCAATGGCCAAAAGTCCATCACAAAGTGATTTCGTCACTCAACGGAGCAATCGCTAAGCGAGGCACCCCTGTATTTTGATGTGCTGAATTCAAATATGACCATTAAAACAGCTAATAGACTACTATTTCAAAGATATTTTACTTTTTACATCTATGTATATTGTGCAGATATACATAGTTTTTGCCATACATTGTAGACCTAGGTCTTTTCATTTGTTTATGGTTGCTTTACATGATAATATTTTGCCTATCCTGTTTATGTAATGCTTTAAAAATCAGCAAAAGGGTTATATAAATAAAATGTATTATGAAACAAAAGACTCCACAATTTAATCCTATTCAGTGTCTATTTGGCGCTTCTTGGCTTGTCTCTTGTATTCATTCCATGGAGCATCTCTTGTCACTGTCCAGCAATTGTCTGCAAGCACTGAGGGGCTCCATTCGCCCTGATCGCGTTTCTCCATTGTTACAACGTTCCGGTGAAATTGCTTGCCATACTCCTCACTCACTGCTCTTCAGTTCGGTGGAAAAAAGTCTAGATGAGAGTGCAAAATATGAATCTTTTGTGACCTGTTGCAGCGAAGGCTTTTATATGCCTTGAGGAGGTTTTCTACCAACAACCTGTAGTTGTCTGGCTTGTTTCCAAGAAAAATTATTGCCATTAACTGGAAAGCTTTCCATGCTGTCTTTTCTCTGCCATGCAGTGCATGGGCAAATGCGTTATCTCGAAGAAGTTCAAGAATCGGAGGACCAACAAAGATACCTTCCTTTATCTTAGCTTCACTTAACCTTGGCAATTTTCCACAGAGTAGGGTTGCCAGACGTCCCCCAAAAGGACATGTCCTCCTTTTTAGCCTAATATCCTCCGTCCAGCAGGCAAAGATAAAAACCTTTAAAATGTTCAGCTTTCGCTTTCGGGATGGGGCACCCAGCCTCCCCTGCGGTGGCCCCTGCGGCTGCTAGAGGGCCCCCACTGCCTGAAATGGGAAGGGACCCTGGTCTTACATGGTGTGGAATCCTAGGCATCTGTTGTTCTGCTGCTGGTGGGGATGGATGGAGGGGGGGAGCAAGAGCAAGTGGGAGGGGCTTCATCACCCGAAGGGAAAAGGGCGGCCAAAGGCAGCCATGGAACAAAAAGCCAGGAGGGGTGTCTGAGGATTGGGCCTACATGTGAATCATCCCATTTTGGGAGGCATAGGTGTGTGTTGTTTTCTCATTTAGGTCTTTCTCCTAGTATCTGGATGAGACGTTTTGTGGTGTGTGTACCAGGTGGAACATGAAGGCATAAATTACAGTAAATAATAAGTTGATTGGTCTATAATGTACTGGTTAGAGCTGCCCATGGCTGTGTATTTTACTGTTGAAGTTCAAGTGCAGTGATGCCTCGCTTAACGATTACCTCGTTAAACGACGAAACCGCTCGACGATGAGGTTTTTGCGATCGCTTTTGCGATTGCACAACGATGTTCTAATAGGAAAAATTTGCTTCACAATGATCAGTTCCCTGCTTTGGGAACTGATTTTTCACTAGACGACAATTTTCAATCAGCTGATTGGCGGCTCTAAAATGGCCACATGCTGTGTAAAATGGCTCCCCGCTGTGCTTTAGGACGGATTCCTCACTATACAGGCACCAGAAAATGGCCGCCCTATGGAGGATCTTCGCTTTGCGATGAGGTATTTAGCCTATTGGAATGCAATGAAGGGTTTTCAGTGCGTTTCAATGGGTTTTTAAAATTCGCTTGACAACGATTTCGTTTAACAGCGATTTCGCTGGAACAGATTAACATCGTCAAGCGAGGCATGACTGTATATTCAGGTACAGTGGTGCCTCGCTTAACGAGTGCACCGTATAACAAAGACTCCGTATAGCGATCCCTTTTTGGGGATCGCTATACGGAGCTGCCCCAATCGCCGCACTCGCTTTGCGACGATTGGGGCGTCCGGCGGCCATTTTGGAGCCGCCGAACAGCTGATCGGTGGCTCCAAAATGGCCGCCGGATGACCCGAAATGGCCCCCTGTCAGTGTTTTCGCGCCCTCCCCTTGCTTACTGAGGTCGCGAAAACGCTGCGGGGGGCATTTCGGGTCATCCGGCGGCCATTTTGGAGCCGCCAAACAGCTGATCGGCGGCTCCAAAATGGCCACCAGACCAGCGAAAACATCGCTGGAGGGGTATGTTTTGGCGCCTATTGGAACGCATTAAACTAAGTTTAATGCGTTCCAATAGGCTTTTCCTGCCCTGTACAGCGATGTTTTCGCATAGCGAAGGTTAATCCGGAACGGATTAACCTCGCTATGCGGGGCACCACTGTATATTCAGGTATATATTTTTCTGGGTCTCTTGCCATGTTTTATATTTGGGTTTATTTCTTCAAAGTAGAATAGTGCTAGATCACTGATACTACTAATATATAAATAAAGTATATATTTTTTCAGATATATATTTATATACAGTGGTGCCTTGACTTACGAACTTAATCCGTATTGGAACGGTGTTCGTAAGTCAAAATGTTCGTAAGTCAAAGCACCATTTCCCATAGGAATGCACTGAAAACCAATTAATCCGTTCCAGCCGAAGGAAAAAAATACCCCCCCCAAATAAAACACTGCAAGCCCCTGGGGCTGCAAAAAACAAAACAAATCTGAAAATAAACAGAAACATAACCCCACCAGCCCAATCCCACCCTGCAAAATATTTTTTAAAATAGTTTTTTAAAAGCAAAAAGCAGCACCTTACCTCCACTGCGGCTGCCAAGAAGCCTCCTGGATTCCAGCCACCGCTTCCGGGCCAGGGCTTCTCCGCCACCATGGGAGACCTCCTGGGGGTCCCCTGCAGCCACCGATCACCGCCTTCAGAGCTTCCCCTGGGAGGCCTGGTCTACCCCGCCGGGAAAGCCTGAAGGCGGCGATCGGCAGTGGCGGAGGACCCCTGGGAGGTCTCCCATGGCAGCGGAGAAGCCCTGGGAGGCCTCTGAAGGCAGTGATGGCAGTGGCGCCAGAAGCCTGGGAGGCTGAGCCTCTCTTTCCCTAACCATTGGGGTGAAAGAGCTACAAAGAAACATCCTCTTCGCCACCAACGGTTAGGTTTTTTGAATTTCCTGCCCCTTTTCCCTGCCTGTTTCTATTCATAGATCAAAGCTCCAGTCACAAGTCAAAGCAAAATTTTGCGTCCAGAGCTGTTCGTAAGTCAAATTGTTTGTAGGTCAGGATGTTCATCAGTCAAGGCACCACTGTATTTATATATGCATCCATCACTCGACAAACCTCCAGATGAACACACATGCAAAAAATATTCAAAATAAACCATGTTCATAACTGAGTTAAAATAAACAAGCCCCTAGCAGGTGTGGTTTTTTAACCATTCCTACAAAAAAAACCACACTTCCTGGCCAAAAAATGTGTACTTAGGTATACATCGTGTAGACTGATATTTTTTAAAGCGTGCTAACCCTGACACAAAACCAGTTTTCCCCCAAGTTTTTTATCAGAATAAAATTACTCATGCAAATCCAGTCTCAGGTGTGAACAAATTGTACTTACAAATTGCACTTTACTGCTTCGACCGTCCATGGTTATTTGATGGCTGTGAGGCTCCCAAGGTGGAAGCCATGGTTGGAGTGCCGCTGCTCTTGAAGAATAGCAGCCAGACACAGACTTCCCCCCCACCATCCCCACCGCGACGGGAAGAGAAAGGAGTGGGAACCCCTGACTGGGGAGCAGAATGCGGCGGATCCCTCACCCTAAACAAAGGGGTAGACACCCGTGACTTAGAGGAGGACATGAAGGGGTTAAGAATTGCCCGCGAAACGGGACGGCCTCAGGCGGGAAAGAGGGAGGAGGAGATAGAGGCGGGGATGGGGGATATAAGGGGGAGACCAAGGGATATTCCGGGCGGTTGGGAGTGGGTGTGGATGGAGGATCCGTGGACCCACAAATGGGAACAAGTCCGGGTGCCACATGAAGAGGCAGAGAAGCGCCGACAGCTCGGGTTGAAGCCCCGTCCGTCTTACTGGGGTGAGACGGAGGCGAGAGAGTGGCGTAGGAAACTCAGGGAAGAGAGGGAGGCGGTGGCCCGAGAGCTGGAAAGGAAACGCCAATGGCACATCTCCGAACTGAGGAAGCTGGGGGGCTACCCGGGCCCTGGGGCTACACCATAGAAGATGGGTCCTCATGGGACGGTTGGAGCGGAGACGAGGAGACCCTTCCCTTGATCTCCTTGGAAGAAGAAGTGAACCCTGGACCAGGACCTGTGCCGCCTTCAACAGGTCCCTGGAACCCAGAGAACTCTAACCCTTTTGTACATAGTTTATGGACCCCTCCCAAACCGAACCCGGGTCTCCAGACGTCTCTTAACCCGTTTATGGGAATTGTCAATGAAGATGTTAAGGTTGAAATAAACACGTTGCCGTTTGATTTGCCACAAGAGTCTCGTCCGTTTATTGGAGAAGGGACAGCCCGCCTACACGAACCCTCACATATTGGCGCCCAACGCGGGGGGCTGTCTGCCATGCAAGAAACGGAAGGATGGATACGACAAATAACGGAAGGGCAAGAAGCATTGATGAAACAACTGGCAGATCAACAGAAGCTCATCATAGATCAACTAAGCAGAACGCAAATAGGGTCGTCGGCCAAGACGCCAGCTGCGGAAGGAAGAGGGGCAATCGCACACCGCCCACCGATCAAACTCCAAAAGATGGGTCCCCAAGACGACCCGGCGGCGTTCCTGAATATATTTGAACGAGTGGCGGTGTCAGCGCAATGGCCAAAGGACCAGTGGGCTCTAATTGTCACACCTTACCTGACTGGCTTGCCTCAGGAGATAGTGGACACGTTAGACCCAGAAGACGCAGGGGACTATGAAAAGGTCAAAACAGCGATCCTCAACACACTGAATCTGAATGAGGAGGCCTACCGTAGACGATTTAGGGAATTGCGACTGAAGCCGGGCATACACCCGCGGACGGTGGCGCAAAAGATGCGGGTAAACGCTACGAGATGGGTACAACCGAAGGGAAAAACGGCAGAACAGGTGTTAGAATTAATAATACTGGAACAATTGGTATCAACATTGAGCTCCGGACCTAGGAACTGGGTAGTGAAACACAAACCCACATCGGTAGAGGGCGCTGTGACGTTACTAGAGGACTATCTAGGAGCAGAAGATCCATGGTCAAATCGCCCTGCAGCAGGGGGAGAGAAACCCCGGAGCAAGGACAAGATGGCGGAGACGGTAAACGCAGGAGCTCCACGAGGAACCCCGATGGCGACTCCGAAAAAACAAGGCCCCGACCGTGTCGAGTATGTGAACCCAACCGGGTCACGGATCCCTCGCCCGACGATCACGACCGACCCGGCGAAAAGCAAGCTAGCCCCCACCTGGAACCAGGGGAAAGAGAAAATGACCGCCTGCTTCGGCTGTGGCCAGTTCGGCCACATCCGGAAATTCTGCCCCGCCGAAGAATATGCGTGGGCCAACATCTATGCGAACGCTGCTAAGGTGGGTGAGAAGTTCCATCCCGGGTGGGTGGTGACTGCCGAGGTTAACGGACAGAGGAAAAGGGCCCTAATAGACACCGGGTGCACCCGATCCCTGGTACGAGAACTAGAGGGACCGAGACTGGGGGAAACGGTGGTAGTAAGGTGCATCCACGGGGACGCCAAAGAATATGATACGGCCAGGGCAAACGTGACTATCGGGACCCAGGAGGCCATCTTGGAAGTAGGAGTCGTTCCAGGCTTAACCCGTGAGATGTTGTTGGGCAGGGACTGGCCAGGCCTGGAGGACCTGGCGCGGCGAGCAGAGGACGGACTGGTTGGCGAACGAGAAGAGGGAGAAGGGGAAGGAGAGATAATGCAGTTGTCCAGAGATCAAGTAAGGGGCCTGCAACAAGATGATCCTTCCCTAAGGCCTTGTTTCCAAAAAGCCTACCCTGAAGGGGAAACCCCAGTGAATGGGGAAGGGTTTGAGGTGCGACGAGGACTGCTGTATCAGATACGAAGAGGGGAACAGGGGGAGGAGTCAACCCTGGTAGTCCCCGACCACTTGAGGAGCTGGGTAATGCACTGGGCCCACGATTTGCCAGTGGCCGGTCATTTGGCCGCACAGAAAACGTTGGCCCGCATCCGCCAAAGGTTCTTTTGGCCAGACATGGTGAAGCACGTGGAAGATTATTGTAAATCATGTCCCAAATGCCAGCTAACGCAACCTAAGACTGGCCCGGGGGCGGGCCTGGTACCCATGCCGTTGGTGGATAGGCCCTTTGACCGTATTGCCATGGACATTGTGGGACCCCTTACCAAGTCGGAAGGGGGACATCAGTACGTGTTGGTGATAATTGACTATGCGACGAGATACCCAGAGGCCCTCCCTTTGAGGTCAACAACGGCGAAAGTGCTGGCCAAAGAGCTTTTGGGGGTGTTTTCGAGGGTGGGATTCCCAAAGGAGGTGCTAACGGACCAGGGAACCAATTTTATGAGCTTAACGTTTAAGCAAATGTGGGAACTATTAGGGGTCAAGCCCCTCCGGACTTCCATTTATCATCCCCAGGCCAACGGATTGGTGGAAAGGTTCAACCGGACTCTGAAGGGGATGTTGAGAAAGGTGGCGATGGAACACCCCAAGAAATGGCATATGTTTGTTAACCCTCTAATGTTTGCAGTACGGGAAGCCCCTCAGTCTTCGACGGGCTTCTCGCCATTTGAATTGTTGTACGGGAGGAAACCTAGGGGGGTGCTGGACCTCATCCGAGAAAAGTGGGAGGAGGGCGAAGATGCTTCACGGAATGCCCTGCAGCAAATAGTAGAGATGAGGAATAATTTGAAATTGGCCTGGGAGGTGGCTCAAGAGAATCTGGCCCAAGCACAGGGAAAACAGAAAGAGCGTTATGATAGGAAAGTGAAACTTAGAGAATTCGAAGCTGGACAAAGGGTATTAGTGTTGCTGCCGACTGAGACTTCTAAATTTCTGGCGAAATGGCACGGGCCGTATGAGGTGGTGAAACGGCTCAGTGAAGTAGATTACGAAGTGGAAACCCCAGATAGGAAAAAGAAAAGGCAGGTTTTTCACGTAAATCTACTAAAAGCGTGGGTAGACCGTGAATGCTTCTTCGATGGAGAGACGGATGAGGAATTGGGGCCAGAAGTAAGCCAAATGCAGGAGGATGAAGAAATCATTGTGGGCAAACTCCTGAACCCCGCCCAGAAGGAGCAAGCCCTATCCTTGAAAGATGAATTTCCCCAGGTGTTCTCAAAGATTCCGGGTCAAACGAATTTGGTAGAACACCATATTGAAACTGACCCCGGGGTGGTGGTAAGGGAGAATGGTAGAACGTGGCCCCACCACGTGAAGGCCTTAATAGAAAAGGAAGTAGAAGACATGTTAAGCATTGGGGTTATAGAACCTGCTAAGGGCCCCTGGCGCAGCTTTCCCGTCATTGTACCCAAACCCGACGGGTCCCTCCGGTTCTGTGTCGATTTTAGAAAAGTTAATGCGGTCTCAAAGTTTGATGCGTATCCCATGCCCAAGGTGGGAGACTTGCTAGATAAATTAGGGAATGCCCGGTACCTGAGTTCGATCGATTTAACTAAAGGATATTGGCAAATTCCGGTGAGAGCCCAAGATAGAGAGAAGACGGCCTTTTGCACCCCTAAGGGGCTCTTCCAATTCGTTAAAATGCCCTTCGGGCTACATGGGGCGGCCGCGACCTTCCAGAGGCTTATGGATCGGTTGTTAGACTCGCAAAGGGACTGGGCTGCGGCGTATATAGATGATATCATTGTTTTTAGCACCAGTTGGGAAGAACACCTAACCCACTTACGGAGGGTCTTCAAAGAGTTGAGGAAGGCCGGCCTAACCGTCAACCCCAAGAAATGCAAAATTGGCGTAGACAAGGTGGAATACCTGGGCTTCAGGGTAGGACAAGGAGAGGTACAGCCGCAGGAGGAGAAGGTGACCAAGATTTCGCAATGGTATAAGCCACGGACTAAGAAGGAGGTACAGCAATTCCTGGGCCTGATTGGCTATTACAGGCAGTTCATACCCCAGTTCGCATCCATAGCTGCCCCACTCACGGACCTCACCAGAAAAGGGGCTTCAGTTAAAGTGAAGTGGGGACCGGCCCAAGAAAGGGCTTTCGAGACCTTGAAGGGGATCATATGTGAACTGCCCATACGATTCTCCCCGGATTTCAGCTATCCCTTCATCCTCTTCACTGATGCTTCGGATAGAGGTTTAGGGGCGGTATTGTCCCAGGTTAGGGAAGGTAAGGAATATCCTATTCTATATTTGAGCCGGAAGTTGAAACCCCGAGAAGAAAGATACGCGGTTATAGAAAAAGAGGCGCTAGCCATAAGGTGGGCCACCCACACTCTGAAGTACTATCTCCAGGGAGCCCCCTTCACCTTGGTAACAGACCATGCCCCCTTACAGTGGTTAAACCGTATGAAGGAAACGAACCCCAGGCTTACCCGCTGGTATCTAGCGTTACAACCCTATTCTTTCAGGGTCCAATACCGTAAGGGTAAGGAACACTCTAACGTAGATTATTTTTCCCGGCAGGGTCCGTGGGCGCGGAGCGAGGAAGAGCGTGCGGCACTCTCGGATGGGGGGGTATGTGAGGCTCCCAAGGTGGAAGCCATGGTTGGAGTGCCGCTGCTCTTGAAGAATAGCAGCCAGACACAGACTTCCCCCCCACCATCCCCACCGCGACGGGAAGAGAAAGGAGTGGGAACCCCTGACTGGGGAGCAGAATGCGGCGGATCCCTCACCCTAAACAAAGGGGTAGACACCCGTGACTTAGAGGAGGACATGAAGGGGTTAAGAATTGCCCGCGAAACGGGACGGCCTCAGGCGGGAAAGAGGGAGGAGGAGATAGAGGCGGGGATGGGGGATATAAGGGGGAGACCAAGGGATATTCCGGGCGGTTGGGAGTGGGTGTGGATGGAGGATCCGTGGACCCACAAATGGGAACAAGTCCGGGTGCCACATGAAGAGGCAGAGAAGCGCCGACAGCTCGGGTTGAAGCCCCGTCCGTCTTACTGGGGTGAGACGGAGGCGAGAGAGTGGCGTAGGAAACTCAGGGAAGAGAGGGAGGCGGTGGCCCGAGAGCTGGAAAGGAAACGCCAATGGCACATCTCCGAACTGAGGAAGCTGGGGGGCTACCCGGGCCCTGGGGCTACACCATAGAAGATGGGTCCTCATGGGACGGTTGGAGCGGAGACGAGGAGACCCTTCCCTTGATCTCCTTGGAAGAAGAAGTGAACCCTGGACCAGGACCTGTGCCGCCTTCAACAGGTCCCTGGAACCCAGAGAACTCTAACCCTTTTGTACATAGTTTATGGACCCCTCCCAAACCGAACCCGGGTCTCCAGACGTCTCTTAACCCGTTTATGGGAATTGTCAATGAAGATGTTAAGGTTGAAATAAACACGTTGCCGTTTGATTTGCCACAAGAGTCTCGTCCGTTTATTGGAGAAGGGACAGCCCGCCTACACGAACCCTCACAATGGCCATTACAGTTTTGTGAAGCTGTCCACAAATCATTCTCACAAGTGCAAGCATTCTTTCTCAGCAGTGATAAAAACTATCTCGCTGTCTTGCACGCAAGGACAATATTGCAGGTTTTTATTCTCAGGCCCCAGAACAACACTGGTGAGGATTTACATCCCTAGAACTATAGTTATACAGTATGTGTATCAGCTAATGGTGGGTCAGTTTTTTAACCTAATAGTCAAAAAGACAGTTGGGAAATCAAATTGGGATAATTTGGGGTAGAAATGTGATAAATAAACTTCTCTTCCATTTTTATGTTACTCAGACTGAGTGATTTACTCTCTGTTTGGATAAGCTGCTGTTATAACCCATCTTGACAAATGACTTGAATAAGTTTTGTGCTATTTAATCCTGAAGCCACTACACCTGTTTACTTTATATGATGTTTTATTATGAAGCAGAGAATCTGACACCGAACTTGGTAAGCCCTTCTTGGCAGACAGAATGAAGAACAGAGATGTAGCAGCAATCCCTTACAAACCTATTTCTCTAAATTCTTCAGCACTTCTCCACCTGTCCACCCTGAAAAACATGGCATTGATGAACAAAAGTGAGTAGCTAACATCCAAGATCTGATTTTATTCAAGAAAAACTATTGTTCAAAGGCAAATGAAGCCATTTATAACAATCGTGTAGAGACAGCACTCAAGTATTTGTTTCTGAAAAACCATAAGAGGTACAGGTAAGTGGTAGAATTCAGTACAGTGTGATTAATGTTAGTCCCTCTTGGGACTCACTGTAATCAATGGGAGAAGTATGTTATGACTTAACCTGAGCCGGACTGAAATTGATGGGCCTTAAGCATAGCTAAACGAGCCTCCAACAGTAGGGACAGGTGCTATGAATGTGGCTGCACCGGTATCTCAGATATAAACTCTCCTTCCCCCTTAACAATTGAATAACCTGCTTGATAGTTCAGTAGTTTACACATCTGGCTATAGAGCCAAACGTTGGGAGTTTGATTCCCCGCTGTGCCTCCTTGATAAGGCCTGGACTCGATGATCCATAGGGTCCCTTCCAGCTCTGTAGTTCTAAGATTATTATCATTATTCCCACCACTGCACTGCCTTTTTTACCAAAACGTAGAACTTGCACATGGTATATTTTGGGCTAGAGATCCCAGAATCCTCCAGGCAGCCTGGGATTTTAGGAACTATAATTATATTTTAAAAAAATAAGCTCTGCCAAAATTGAACCAAGCTCCCCTTTTCTCACCCATGCCTTGCCAGTTAGTTGCTTGGCCAGAATTTGGTGCCAATGGTCTAATCTGTCCAAGGCTTGCATCTTCTCCTCATATTAGAAACCAAGGAAGATATGATTAGTAACTGAGCTGAACTTGCCAGCCAGCCATGCCTAGTTATGAAAACTAATGATGAACTTTACAATAATTCATATTCCAAGTGGAACGTAAATAGCAGCGTGTATCCTGGCCCTGTTGCCTGCCAAATGAGGAATGTTCATATTGGCAGACTAAGATGATCCTCAGATGCATCATGCTGAATCTAACAGAAGACAAACACGCTTCCCATCTTCTGCATTTAGGTGATGGAGGAGATCGTGTAGATTTCTCACCTATGCACATTCTAGGAATAAAAATTACAATTAAGTTTAATACATTTTATTAAAGCTTTGAAATTGTTTTTGCAAATGTGTTACTATGCAGATAACCAACCTCTCTATTGAGGGACATTCCTGCTCACCGGGTCATGCATCACAGGGTCCAAGTGGCCAGATTTGTGGTTTACAGTGAAATGTGCCCTCATTAATATCCTACTCATCTGTGTTGTGCTCTGTGTATTGAACATAGAGTAGTCAAGTTAAAACATAGTTATGCATTTGCCAGCCTTTCGCCCCCTCAGGCCTGCCTCCTTTTAACAGCAACCTGTGACTTAGCTGGGAAGTAAATAAAGCCTGCCCTGTTTCCCCCGAAAATAAGAGCTAACCTGAGCTAACCTAGAATGATTTTTCAGGATGCTCATAATATAAGCCCTACCCCCAAAATAAGCCCCAGTTAAGTGAAATCCCTCCCTCCACCATTGTGCAGCAACCAGAAGATGACATGACTGTAAAATAAAACATCCACTGAAAATAAGCCCTAATGCGTTTTCTGGAGCAAAAATTAATATAAGACCGTGTCTTATTTTCGGGGAAACACGGTAATACTGTACTGTATGGAAGTTATCTTTTTTTTAAAATGTTTTCTCCCAAAATTTCATGATGAAATTTTAACAGTGGAAAAATTAGAAACTGACAGAAAATAACACAGAGATCCTTAGCAGGAGGGAAGGTGAAAGACCTCCACCTGAGACCCTGGGCTCTTGGCCTGGAATTAATAATATCGGGCTAGATCAGTGGCTCCCAACCTTGGATAACCCAAGTGACAAGCCTGCTACTTTGTTTGGGAGTGTAAGTATTCTTATGTTCAGGGAGGATCTTCTCTAACAGGGGGAGTAAGTTGCCATGTTTCGTTTTAACCAATCCCCTTCCCAATTACACAAAAGGATCTCTCTCAGTTAACATAGGATGGCAGAGAGATGATTGCTCCCATTCACATACCTTGATTAGGGCTGGCCCTACCATTAGGCAACCACATGGATGTTTTTGCGAGGGCCAATTTTCCCAAACTCTCTGAATATGAGAGGTGCCATCTTGTCTTTTGCCTTCAGTGACTTTTGCACTGCATAAGGTAAAGGTAAAGATTCCCCTTGACATTTAGTCCAGTTGTGTCTGACTTTAGGGTGTGGTGCTCATCCCCGTTTCCAAGCCATAGAGCTAGTATTTGTCCGAAGACAGTTTCCGTGTCACGTGGCCTGCTCAACTAGACATGGAATGCTGTTACCTTCCCACCGAGGTGGTCCCTATTTATCTACTCGCATTTGCATGCTTTCGAACTGCTAGGTTGGCGAGGAGCTGGGACAACCGACGGGAGCTCACTCTGTCGGGTGGATTCAATCTTATGACTGCTGGTCTTCTGATCCTGCAGCACAGAGGCTTCTGCAGTTTAACCCACAGTGCCACCACGTCCCTTGGAATGCATAAACCTTCCTCCAAAGGACGGCCAACTGTATCTCTCTCAGCCTGACCTACTCCAGAAAGTTGTTATGAAGACCAAGGGGGCGGGAAGGAGAATAAAGTGTTTGCTACTTTGAGTTCACAGTAGGAACAGAGGGATAAAATGTAATGAATAAGCAAGTAAATGTTGATTTCCTAGTTGTGTTTTTTTTTTAAAAAAAACTCACTCTAGTTAGCTATAGTTTAACCATACTACTAACAGTAAACCACACAAGCAGTTCCTTTCATCAGTGTTCGTAAGTCTGCTAAGGGTGAGGGTCTCAGCCGCTAAGCAAGAGAATGGCCCACCACAGGAGGGGTAAAGGACCACAACCTGTGTGGTTTTCCATCATATGAAGGACAAAGGACACTCATTTGATGACCAAAATGTATTCATTTTGGACCGAGAAGATAGGTGGTTTGAGAGAGGGGTCAGGGAGGCCATACATGTGCATAGAGAAAATCCCTCACTCAACAGGAGTTGAGGACTGAGATACAATCTGTCTCCCATTTCTCATGCTGCCCTTTCATCCATCCCTAGAAAGATCAGGACTACATGCACCAGAAAGTTAACAACTGTTAATGACTAGACATGGGGACGAATAAAAAGAAGAATTGCGATATTCATTAAAAATCACTAATTAATTAAATATTCATCCCTTCATATTTGTCAGTTCCAGAGACCCCAATGAATAAGAAGGGATGAATACTGCCCTATTTTTATTCATCTCCCATAGGAAGAGAGGGAAGGCTCTACCCTACCCTACCCTAATTGAAGCCGTAGCCGCCATTTTTGCAAAGGGCAGCCAGTGTCCCTTACTGCAGGCCATATCTGCTGCCACCAAGGTAAAAAGGCGACAGGGGAAGGGGGGCAGGCTGCAGAGGGGAAGCTTGTTTTTTTTAAGACAGCCTCTGGCTGTCTACCCCCCCCCCAACAAACCAATGAATAAATTTGTTGGTTCATGGGGGGGAGCTTTGTGCTTTGTCAACTTTGACAGATCACGAAGCAGGACAAATCACTAAAATGGCAATTCATCTCCATCTTTATTAACGACCCATGACAATGGGCAGAGAAGGACCGCAGAAGGGGATTTTCCTCATCCCCAGTCCTTTGTCCATTTAACAGAGCCTATTCAAACCAGGGGGAAGTGAAACCAATCTGGAGGAGATAACAGGAATCTCCTACCAACTCTCCTGGGACTAAAGAAGCTACTTGGATGAGTAGCAAAACGTTTCAACCTAATAAGAAAGAAGTCCAGTTGCCATGAGCCAGCTTCCAGATAGATATGGGGAAATAAATTGAAACTTAATCCAGACAAGACAGAGGTGCTCCTGGTCAGCTGAAAGGCCGATCAAGGAATAGGGACCCAGCCTGTATTGGATGTGGTTGCATTGCCTTTGAAAACATAGGTGCGTAGTTTGGGGGGTGATCCTGGATTTGTCACTGAGTCTAGATGCCCAGGTTTTGGAGGTATCCAAGAGTGCCTTTGCTTAGTTAAAACTTGTATGCCCGTTCCTGGAGAGGTTTGACTTAGGCACAGTGATACATGCCTTGTTCACATCCCAGCTCCACAGGGGCTGTCTTTAGTAAGTACTTGAAAATTACAGTTGGTCCAAAATGCTGCAGCCAGATTGTTAATTGGGGCTGGTTACTGGGATCACACAACCTCCCTGTTACAGCAGCTCCACTGGCTGCCAATCCATTTCTGGGCACAATTCAAAGTGATGGCTTTAACCTATAAAGCCCAAAATGGCTTGGCTCCAAGCTGTCTCAAAGACCGCATCTCCCTCTATGAGTCTACTTGGGCGTTAAGATCATCAGGGGAGGTCTTTCTCTCAATCGCACCACCACCACCCGTCAGTCGCACCCCAATTGCTTGGTGGGGACACAGGAGAGGGCCTTCTCTGTCACGGCTTCCAGAATCTGGAACTCCGTGCCATGGGAGGCCAGGCTGGCCCCACCTTTCCTGTCCTTCTGCAAGCAGACAAAAGACCTTTCTCTTCAGACAGATTTTCCTTAGTGACTTACTATCTAGGATAGGTTTTTAAATTAGATGGTTTACCATTTTGTTGCTTTTAAATAGAGATGGGCATGAACCTCGGTTCAGCTTGCCTGTCCCACCTCTTTGTCTGAGTGGGCGATCAGCCAAGGAGGCAGGGCAAAGAAGCCCATGCTCCTGCCAGGGACTGGCTGAACAGCCGGAGAGAAGGAGGAGAGGAGCGTGCAACAGCTGGTAAGTGGGGGAAGGGAATCTCTACTTCTCTAAATCTGTTCTAGTAATGTTTAACCTAACATTCTTAATATAACGTTATTAATTCATTTAATAATTGAATCATTCACTGTTTCGAGTTTTAATGTTGTCTTCTAATATGGTAAACCACCTTGGATCCTTTTTTAGGAGGAAAGCAGGGTAAAAACATTTTAAATAAAGAAATAAAAATAAATACATTATCACTAATATTTGGCATGGTATGGCTGAGATAAAGCATTATTTTGTACGTCTTTGCAAGAATTCTGGCCAAAGGGTAAGGCTTTTGAACATGATCCGTCACCCTTCAGTTGTTTGATTCAGGTCTCCTCATGAGACAGAAGCACTTTGGTACTGCTGTGTTTTGAGCCTCTTGTGCCTTTTCCACTCTTGAAAGACTAAAAATACTCTCTGTGATGACCTTTATTGTGGCCTGCATGTGACGCAAAATGGAGAATTTAGAAATGGTCCTTAATACTGCCTTTGCTAACATTTGTTCCTAAAAGGAAACTAGCAACAATGGCATTGGGTTATTTTGGCTTCCCTAAACTAAAATGAGCAATAAGCAGGGTTGCCATGTCTCAGTGTGCTGGCTAGATACTCGGGGAATTTGCTAATCTTCCCCAAAAGTCCAGGTGGAAAGACAAATATCAGGATGGGTGGGGCTGGAGAAAGAGAAAATTTAATTTTCGGGGTGAGGTAGTTTAAAGCCTGGGCCCCCATATCCACCAATTCCCCCCGCCCCGGCAGTATGGTTCACTGGTCCAGTGGGGGTGTTTGTATATGGGCTGCACTTCTGCAATACAGTGCTGTATTGATACATCAAAAAGCCTGAAGTAAGAGGAAGGACTCACATGCTATTCGGAATAAAGCAGGGAGAGGACCACCAACATTCCAGTTGGTGAGCTTTATCACCACAGCAGTACAGGGCCTTTAAAAGAAAGCAAGAGCACTTCTCTGCAAGTGAGCGTTCCATAAGCTCCAGTAGCACCATAACAGCTGGGGGAAATCGGTCAGGTTTTACTTGCACACTAGATCCATTTAACTGGATTCCCATCACACATCACTGTCCATAGTCAGCTGGTTTAGAAGCAGTACTAGCCTTTCTTCTAATCCTTACCTGCCCCAAACCTGTGACATCACTATGATGTTTCAAGAATGTTTAGATTTCAGGTTTTGGCCCTGAAATCTTAGGAAATGGGATGCCCCTGATCTGGTAACTCTGGTAAGTTCAGACAGGAAAAGCTTCTTCGATTTGAACACATTCACTTCGATTTGAACACATTCACAAATTCAGTATAAATGATCAGTTTTAAAGAGTTTCCTAAAGATTTTTTTTTCCTAAAGTTGTTTTTATAGACAGCTGAAATCTGAAGTAAATTAGCAGTACATGTCTACCACCAAAGGCTATGATTCAATCTCAATGATAAACCAGCATGGAACAAACAAATGGACAAAAGGAGGAGAAAATAGCAGAGAAGTTCATTTTCAAATTGATTCCTCATGATTTTTACGGATTTTTTAAATTACTGTGAGCCACCTTCAGTCCCCTTATCAGAAGAAAGGTGGCCTATAGATAATAAAAAATAATAATAATAGGCAGCTGATTTCTGAAGTGTCTGAAGTGCAAAGTCTATAATCAAACACTGTCAGATTTAGTGCTAACCTACCATTAAAATGAATAAAAATCCAACGGAGAAGACCATTTTAAAGGAGGTTTCTCCACTTGAATATATCGTATATACAGTATATCATATACACATGACCAATTTGCTAAAGGCTTGCTGCTCTCTTAAAAACAAGAGATGTGGAATTTTAAAAATAAGTTTGGACAGAAATAAATTGCACCCATTTGTTACCATGTGCTATCCTGTGGCACAAAGGGAAGAGGAAGAAAGGCACCCAATCATTCTACTAAATCATGAAGGAATTGGGCTGATAATGATAAGGCCTAAACTATGAATCTTACCAAACATTATTTTTCAAAAAAAAGTCTAGAAGCTTATTTATTTAACAGAAGAATGGGAATGATTGTCAACTGTTCTCCCTTCCCATATGTTCAGAATTAAGCTTGTACTTGTAATTCCGCCACCTCCACCACCACCCTTTTTTTAAACAATTGCTACACTAGGTTGCAAGGTCCTTCTACAGACCACATTTTAGAACCCAGGAAAATGCCTACAAGACTTGGAAAAGACAATCTTTGACATTCCAACAAATATTGACTCAGTGTCTAGACCTAGGGTCATAATGAGTTCAGCTGTCCACAAGACAAGACAATCTTGCATATCAAGTACAAAGAACAGAAATAACACAGTATCCAAGCCTCATCCAAGACAGAAAGGTAAAGACAGGTCATAGGAAAATAGCAAATGAAATCAAGATCTAGTATAGTTCTACCTAACTCAGTCTCCTGCAAGCCAGATCCAGATGTTCTGTATGAGAACTATCATTAACGACTCTTGGCTATATTGATGGACGTAATAGTTACTGTAATTGTATACAGTATATATATATATACTGTACATACTATGTCTTCTCTCACCCTTGTTGCCTGAGGACAAGGCCAGATGTGGAAAAAGGATTATGAGTTTGGTTTGAAGTTATGGACTGTTCTCCCTAGACGCAGATAGCAGTGGGCGCTGGTCTTCAACCAGTGTCCTGTCTGAAACAGCAGACAAAGGTCAAAGCTACCAGATGGATGATTATTCATGAGTAAGCATACCAGCACAATGACACACAGCACTGTTTAGAGCAAATATTTGTTGCAATGTTTTAAAAAAAGCATATGTATTGTTGTTGTTGTTGTTGTTGTTGTTGTTGTTGTTGTTGTTGTTGTTGTTGTTGTTGTTGTTGTTGTTATTTCTAGTGATGTTTCCTTGAAGTGGAGGTCCATATCTCCCTCTAGTATGGTGTTGTGGCTATCAAAGCAGGTGTATTAGTAAATGTAGAAGTGCTGGCCCTCACCATAATAAACCCCATAGACACATTTTAGTGGAGCAACCCAGAAAAGCAGGTAACTACATGGGTCCTTTTCTCTTCTGTCTCTGTGTTTGCAATTCCCAAATACTTCACATTATAAAAAAGGCTAGTTTGTGAAAAAATATAGTTGTATGGAAAATCTGTTCAATCAGCTGGGTAAAGATTGCAGCTAAATTCAGAGGGAAGTGGAAAGTCAAAGAGTGATGGCAAGTGGTATAATTATCCTTCATAATCAAAAAGTCCTGCTTTGATCCCGCATGCCCTGGTTCTATGTTATAGCATTAAAGAGGAAGAGGGAATTCAGAAATAGGATAATATAAAAACAGTGACTTGAGGGAATGATCAGTCCAGTTTTTGAATTAAGCAAGCATGTCTCTTGTATGTGTAGCCTGCATAATTATGTTGTAAACTGCCCAGAGAGTGCTTTAAGCACTATTGAGTGGTATATAAGCAGCACACTTTGCTTTGTAGCCTGGAAGATGTCGGCTGACATATCCTGGCAAAAACAAGCAAATGGAGGCAAGCTATTGTCTCTGTTAATATACAGACAATGAGACATCAGCACTGTTGAAACAGTCTGTTGCCAAACTATCTGTCTCATACATTGGATCAATTGAACATCTGTGGTGTGTATTAACCATAGGATCCATTTGGCAGGCTCAGAAATAATGTCTGTAGTGGGTCTGAATCACCGTTTGAATGCTCCATTTCTGTGGAATTGTATATATCAGATGATATCAATTCTCTTTCAGAACAGATGGCTGCATCTTATTTGACTGTACTTGAGTAATCGTATTTGGTTCATTGAAAACACACACACACACAAAACTAGAAACAGCTTAAAGGGATTTAATCCTAAAAGCCTAACTTTTGGGCAGCAGCCATTTTTATGTGCTGATGAATCCCACTGTCAATGGTGGAGGGGAAAGAAGCCCGTAGCAACACAGAGAGATTAATATTTTGCAGTGAATTTCATTCATCAAATCTACTACAGTCCCCATTTTTATTTATCACTTTCTAAAGTCATTGTTGCTGTACTATGGCTTGTTCTTCTCCCCATGCGGAAGCCCTGTGCTTTGATGGCCAGGCCAAATTTACTCCAGTTCTGATGTGTTTTATCTCTTGGAATGTGGTCAGTGTTCTAAAAAATAAAATAAAATTGTACAGTCCAAGGTTTCTCAAATGAAGCAACTGTTAACTCTTGTTCTGTGTTTTTATGCATGCCAGAAGTTCTTGCTGGTGAGCTAAAGGGCGAGTAGCAAGAATGGCTTGGTCCCAACTTAGATATCTTTGGAACCTTCAGAATCTTCACCATGTAAAAATGTCCCAGGTTCTTTGCCACCAGGGTGTGGACAAGATGCAGTCCTCCCGATGATGTTGGATCACAGCTTCCTTTGTGTCAAGAAGGCCAGATGGTGTTTTCTTGTTTGCTTTTAGTAGCTTATCCATTGGCTAGAATTTGATGCTCCCAACCGTTCCCTGTTTGAATAAAGCTCTGGTTATTTATAGACTGAGCAGCGCTTGCTTCACTGTCTCTAGCTTGGCACCTCCAGAATTGGTAACTTGAGTTTTCACTAGTTAAGAAGAAAGTAGTTTTCGACAGGATGGCAGTAGCCAGCACACATATGTTGAATGCTAGAGGAATCTGACCTATTTGGTCAACGATTGCTTGGTAAGATCTACCTAAATTATTAGTGGATCGGTTCTTATTCGACATGGTTCTGTGCCTTTTGTCTCATGTCTCCCTCTCGCTGGGACTGAGCCATGCACCTTGCTTTAGGCTGTGGTCTGTTGTCTCATGCTTCAGAGCAGGCTGGTTCAAGCTTTACTGCTGACACACATTTGCCCTGCCTAGAGGAAGATAGGGCAGCTGACCTCTCTCAAGAAGAGCCAAGAAGGAACAGCAACCCTCTTTAGAGAAAGTGGTGGTGGGCAATGTATCATAGGGTGCTAGTGCCCACATTGACCACCCACCCCTGAAAAGGATGAGGATTCTTGTTATTGCTCCCTATCCACCTGAAGCAGCACTGCCACTTGCCTGAGCAGAAGTGTGTTTCTGATCTCCTGGGGTTGGCAAAAGAGGGAGGGAGGGAGGGAGATGGACTGTTTCGGAGCCCTTCAGGATCTGAGCAACCCACTGAAAACAACCACGTTCCCACAATACCAGCAGCTGTACACTGTACAGTGTACACCGGATCGCTGTACATTGCCAAGTCCCCAAAGCATGAGAAGCCCTGTCAGCAAGGTGGTAGTGGCAGCCAAGTTGAGGCCCTGGCACTATCCTGCTGCTTTAGGCAACTGCCTCACTGAGGCTCATGGCAAGGCCACACTGTGCACACCTTGTTCTGCTACTTGCTTGGATCTTTTGCTTATGGTCCTGCAGTACATGCAGAGATCTTTATTTTTGCACAGAGTAGGATGCCTTTGTTCCAGTAGTATCTAGATCCTGACTCCTAAATGCTTATTTTCATGAAATCTGGACCCTCCTAGTATGTGTGCATCTGCTTAAAAGTACACTTTGGCTTTCCTAATTTACACCTGTTTACAATTTTGCAATTGTTTTCTAAGTATTTTTTTTAATGTCCTCTTATTTTGTTTATTTTAGATAGCCCCAGACTTTAGGTCCTGGTGACCTCTTGATGATCCGCATTGGCATCCAGCCTGGAACCCTCTAGAAACAGAGAGGAGAACTGGATTTGGCACCTTCTCATCCTTAGTGCAGGGTTGGTTGAAGTGCACCCTTCCAGATGTTGTCAGACTTACAACTCCCACCAGCTCTAGCAACATATTCATTAGCAAAGAATGCTGAAACCTGTCGTTCAAAAAAAAAATCTGGCTGGCAGCACTTTATCCACTGTCCCTTAGCACCTGGGAACATCCTATAAAGTTTGAGATTTTCCTGGTCCAGGCTGAGTTGGATAGACAAGAGAGGAGGCTTGCCAGGATTGTTTTGGACACAGGGATGCCTCTTCATCCACGGCTGTTCTTTCCTGTCTCCATCGTCTTTTCTGGCAAAGGCTGATGGGAGCTGCAACTCAGCAACATCTGGAGGGCTGCCATTTTGCCCATCCCAATCTAAAGGTGCATACACTATTTTTACACTGGCAACTTTTACTTCTGGGTTAGTTGATTAGTTACAACTATATCCTTTCTTTCCTGCAATGAGCTTGAGGCAAGGTTCATGGATTTCCTTTTCCTAGCTTTCCTCCCATTAAACCTTTTGGGGGAAGTCTGGCTGAAACAGAATGAATGACTAGCTATATATACAGTACAGTACTCTGTGAGTTTGATAGCCTCGTGGGAATTTGAGTGCTGGTTTTCCAAGTCTCAGTCCAATGTTTCTAATCCCTGTGGCATTCCCTCTCTCAGTAGGTACTCCTGTGCAGTTCAAAATCCATGTATAACTCTGGTGCCCTTCCCAAATGTGACTACAAAGCATAAACAGTTGATTCACACAGAGAGAGGGACCCCTCTGGACCTATGTTGAAAGTGCTAGTGTTTGCTCAGTTATTGTATGAAACACTGAATATGGACAAAAACATTGTCAACTATTACAACCATGATGTAACAAAATATTTCTTAAGCAAGAGAACATAGTTAGGGGCACTTAAGACACACTACTTACATCTTTTCTGTCATTATAGGGGACTGGAATGCTAAAGTAGGGAGTCAAGAGATAAAAGGAACAAAAGGTAAGTTTGGCCTTGGAGCTCAAAATGCAGGGCAAAGCTTAATAGAGTTTGTTAAGAGAGCAAGCTGGTCATCACAAACACTCTTTTCCAACAACACAGGAGGCAACTCTACACATGGAAATCACCAGATGGGCAATACCGAAATCAGATTATGTTCTCTGCAGCCAAAGATGGAGAAGCTCTATACAGTCTGCAAAATCAAGACCTGGAGCTGATTGTGGCTCTGATCATCAGCTTCTCATAGCAAAACTCAAGCTTAAACTGAAGAGAGTAGGAAAAACCACTGGGCTAGTCAGGTATAATCTAAACCAAATCCCTTATGAATACAGTACACAGTGGAAGTGAAGAACAGATTTAAGGAACTCGATTTGGTGGACAGAGTGCCTGAAGAACTTTGGATGGAGGCCTGTAACATTGTACAGGAGGCAGCAACAAAAACCATCCCAAAGAAAAGGAAATGCAAGAAAGCGAAGTGGCTGTCCAACAAGGTGTTACAAATAGCAGAGAAGAGAAGGGAAACAAAATGCAAGGGAGATAGGGAAAGTTACAGAAAATTGAATGCTGACTTCCAAAGAATAGCAAGGAGAGACAAGAGGGCCTTCTTAAATGAACAGTGCAAAGAAATAGAGGGAAATAATAGTAAGGGAAAAACCAGAAATCTGTTCAAGAAAACTGGAGATATTAAAGGAACATTTTGTGCAAAGACGGACATGATAAAGGACAAAAATGGTAAGGACCTCACAGAAGCAGAAGACATCAAGAAGAGGTGGCAAGAATATGCAGAGGAATTATACCAGAAAGATCTGGATATCCCAGACAACCCAGATAGTATGGTTGCTGACCTTGGGCCAGACATCCTGGAGAGTGAAGTCAAGTGGGCCTTAGAAAGCATGGCTAACAACAAGGCCAGTGGAGGTGATGGCATTCCAGTCGAACTATTTAAAATCTTAAAAGACAACGCTGTTAAGGTGCTACACTCAATATGCCAGCAAGTTTGGGAAACTCAGCAGTGGCCAGAGGATTGGAAAAGATCAGTCTACATCCCAATCCCAAAGAAGGGCAGTGCCAAAGAATGCTCCAACTACCGTACAATTGCACTCATTTCTCATGCTAGCAAGGTTATGCTCAAAACCCTATAAGGTAGGGTTCAGCAGTATGTGGACCGAGAACTCCCAGAAGCACAAGCTGGATTTCAAAGGGGCAGAGGAGCTAGAGACCAAATTGCTAACATGTGCTGGATTATGGAGAAAACCAGAGAGTTCCAGAAAAACATCTACTTCTGCTTCACTGACTATGCAAAAGCCTTTGACTGTGTGGACCACAACAAACTCTGGCAAGTCCTTAAAGAAATGGGAGTGCCTGACCACCTTATCTATCTCCTGAAAAATCTATATGTGGGACAGGAAGCAACAGTTAGAACTGGATATGGAACAACTGATTGGTTCAAAATTGGGAAAAGACTACAACAAGGCTGTATATTGCCTCCCTGCTTATTTAACTTATATGCAGAACACATCATGTGAAAGGCTGGACTGGAGGAATCCCAAACCGGAATTAAGATTGCTGGAAGAAATATCAACAACCTCAGATATGCAGATGATACCACTCTGATGGCTGAAAGTGAGAAGGATTTAAAGAACCTCTTAATGAAGGTGAAAGAGGAGAGTGCAAAAAACAGTCTGAAGCTCAACATGAAAAAAACAAAGATCATGGCCCTGAGTGCTCACTGGAAGGACAGATCCTGAAGCTGAGGCTCCAATACTTTGGCCATCTCATGAGAAGAGAAGACTCCTTGGAAAAGACCCTGATGCTGGGAAAGTGTGAAGGCAAGAGGAGAAGGGGACAAGAGAACGAGATGGTTGGACTGTCATCAAAGCTACCAACATGAATTTGACCAAACTCCGGGAGGCAGTGGAAGACAGGAGGGCCTGGTGTGCTCTGGTCCATGGGGTCACGAAGAGTCGGACCCGAATTAATGACTAAACAACAATACTCAATGTTTAGCAGAATTGAAATATTAAATAATGAGCTAAATAATTATCTTCCATTTTATTCTAAATGGCTGTTTTGATTATGCTTGAGTGGTGTTCCTGTCTGGTGTTCTAAACCAACATTTTGCCATTCTCTGTGGCCAGCATCTTCCAACCCATGGCAGGAGAAGGCCATCGTTCACCTGGCTATTCTGAATACTGGCCCCTCCTGTTGTGCAGTGAAACCAGACTCAGAAGCAGTCCCACAGCTATGCTTCTGGCTTAGCGACAGTGAAAGTATGGCCTTCCAGATGTCCTTGGACAGCAACTCCCATAACCCTTAGTCAGCATTCCCACGGGCAAGGCATACTGCAAGCTGCAGTTCAACAACATCTGGAGGATCTGACAATTCCCTATCCTGGCTTCAGCCTACTGCATCACATTTTCTTGCTGAGTTCCAGAATCTGCTCTCCACTGAAACTGACAAGTGCAGAGAAACATACAGTATTGTCACTTTTTAAAAAAAGAGCACAGAAGTGGAGACCCAATTACAGTATTAGAGCCAAACTGTGTTCTATATACAACACATTAAGTGTTCAGAATGTCTAATGGGAGTTTTCGTACTGCCTGTATTTTGCAAGCCCCATTTGTTTTGGGAAATAGACAGATCCTTTGGCAATTATGACCACAAAGTTATGCCCAGATCATGTCCCTAGAACAGGATTTCTGGACTTCAGCTTTCAAACTATATCTAACATAATGACTGAAATCCAGTAGTAAGTTGCAATTAGAGCGGGCCTATTGTATCATTGATGGGATGTGGTTGCGCTGTGGGCTAAACCGCAGAAGCTTGTGCTCCCATCGCTTTGTCCCAGCTCCTGGCCAACCTAGCAGTTTGAAAGCATGTAAATGCGAGTAGATAAATAGGTACCATCTCGGTGGGAAGGTAAAATGGCGTTCCCTAGTCACGCTGGCCATGTGACAACAGAAACTGTCTTTGGACAGGCGCTGGCTCTACAGCTTGAAAAACGGGATGAGCACCGTCCCCCTAGAGTCGGACACGACTGGACAAAAAATGTCAAGGGGCACCTTTACTTTTACCTTTATTGTATCATTGGGGGAGTCAACTTCTCTGTACCATTGATTCAAGAGGGCTTACTCTAACTGTGACTCTATACTGGATTTCAGTCATTCTTTTGTCCTTAAGGTGGTACATGACATTATCAGCCAAAAAAAAAAAAAAATTTGGGAAGTTACTCAATAGATTTTTCTGCAGGAAGGCAGACTGAAAAAAAGGCAGGAAATCACAAGCCAGCGATGACTGGAAGACAACATAGTTGAATCTCTGTTGAATTCCAGAGACTTGCCTTACTAGCTCATCTTCTCAGGGATTGAAAGGGTGAAGGAAGGCGGCTGTTTTGACACTGACAGTGTTTGCTGGGCCCTGTCAAATGCTAAAGAAATCTGCATCAGTGGAATTGGCAAGGTTTTCCCGTCCTGCTGACAGGAAGGAGTGGTTAAAACCGGAAAAGTCTTTCCCAAATGTGTAGAACACATGGTGGAGGAAAATAGTGGGTGGACTAAAAATATGCTTCAGCTAACCAGGAATAGGCATCTGTTCACAGCTGTCACAAAAACACAAGCAAGCTGAAATGGGACTGTAAATCTATCTTCCTAAATGGCCCACAATTGATTTTGAAAGGTTGATAACAAGCCTGTTTAAAGCTGAGTTTCTCTTGTTCACTTATCCATGCTGACAGACAGACTCAGAGGCCTTTTCCAGCAACATGCATGAAATCTCTCTCTCTCTCTCTCTCTCTCTCTCTCTCTCTCTCTCTCTGTGTGTGCATACAATAACTCCTCCTTCAAACCTGAGTAATAATGGTGATGAAAGAAGGCAGTGCAGGCCTGCCATAAAAGAACAACTCCTCTCACAGCAATCCTGTTAAAAAAGAATAAATACATTTGCCTGCTGAAGCAATCCATAACTGAGCACTGATAGGAGGATGCTTCACAACCAATTAAGGATGGTTGCAGCAGGTCAGCATTTGGGATTCTGAAAAGTTACTTTCCAGGCGCCTGATCTGTAAATCTGTAGGGCTACATCATTGACAGCCTTTTTTTCTCTCTGGGAATTAAACGATGCAGGGAAAATGATGCAGAGCTGTAAGCAGCGATTTGGGCCACGAACCAATCCCTCCAGGGAAAATGGATAAGGACCATGCTGAACCCCCCACTCACTCCAGAAAGGGGAAGAGAGGGACAGCGCGAGGGCCTCTTGCTCTCGTTGCAGCCTGAGGGAAAGACTAGAGAATCAAGTTCTCCTTTGCCTTGTCGTTTCCTTTGGGGGACGAGGCGGGGAGCCTTAAAACGAGGCATCTCGTGTGCAGGGTGACCATTCCGCGCTGACTTGTCATGCTGTGTGCCTGTTACAAAGGGGTGGGTGGTGGTTTCCAGCCCGCTGGAGGAGGAGCAGGATCCATGCCTGCAAGGTTTGACACTGACACAAACGCACATACTGTACACACATAGAGACCCAGCGAAGGTAGCGCAGCTGGAGTTACCCACAATTCTCATTTTCTTGTCCCTGCAAATTGCTGGAGGTGAGGGTGAGTTTTTCAGGCTTCAGGCGGTGGTTAACAGCAGGCGGGAAGGGCAGGCGAGGAAAGGATGTGAGGCGGGGAAACCGGGGGCGGTCTCCTCTGCTTCGCCTCCTGGGGTGAAAGCAGGGGGTGGTGGCGCCCCCTTTTTCCCCCCTCGGGGTCCCCGCCAGCCTTTGGCCCTGGCGGCTGCGGCTGCCCTAACGAGGTTTCTCCTCAGCACGGCAGCGGCACCCCCATCCCACCCCACCCCGACACACACGCGAACGCGCCCGCCGCCCCCTTTCTCCTCCCCAGCCCCGGGAGCAAGTGCCACGCGCCTCCTCCTCCTCCTCCTCTTCCCTCCGCATCCTCGCGCCGCCTTTCCTGGGGAAGATGGCCCCGCGCGCGCCTTCTGCCTTTCGCTCCTGCTGACTCAAGGCTGCGAGGGAACGGGAAGCCGCGGGCGACGAGGAGGCGAGGAAGGGGGGAGGCGAAGCCGCCCCTCCGCCTCTTCGTGAGCAGGCTCGAAACCCCCCCCCACGCCTTCTTCCTCTCTCCTACCCTCTCTCTCTCTCTCTCCCCCCGTCTCTCCTAAGCCGGCTTGGCTTGTGGAGAGCGCGATGGCAGCAGCGCCCAGCCGGAGCCCGAGGAGGAGGAGAAGGAGGAGCAGGAGCAGCCGCCGGGCGACGGGGCACTGAGCCTGGGGCTGTCGGGAGCGCCGGCTGAGGAAAAGGAAGGCGAGGGAGCCTGGGACGGAGCGCCGCCGCCGCCGCCAAGGCTCCCCCTCAGGACGAAGGGGCCGTCGTCCCCCTCCCTCTCTCGCCGCCCCACCGCCAGGAGGAGCTCGCTTCCGCCAGCCTTGGGGGCTTCCCCCCCCTCCTTCCCTGCCTCAGCATCCTTTCATACGGCGCTGCTGGAGGGGCGGCGCTGCTACAGCCGACGCCGCCGGTGGTGGTGGTGGTGGTGGTGCATGGAGGAGAGGACAAGCGGGCGGGCACCTCCTCTCCTCTCCGAGGGCAGCCGCTGGACCAGCCCCCCGCGGGCCTCCGCCTCGCCCTCCGGGTTGCTTTCCCTTCCAGGGCCCCGGCTGCTGCAGACGGAGCGGCTGCTGCTAATGCTGGTGGCGGGGGTAAGTTCCGAGAAACCTGCGGCATCCATGGGGCGGGAGGTGGTGGGGACGGGTTGGATGTTTTGTTTTGTTTTTTTGGTCTGGTCTGCTCTATGCGCGCCGCCGCCGCCGCTCTCTGTGAGCAGGTAGGTGGACCGAGGGATGGAGAGGGAGCTGGAGAAGCTGCTTTGTTTGCGTGGGCTGCGGGTGGCTGGATCCATCCCTACAAGAACAGCCCTTCTTTTCTCACCCACCCCCCACCCCCGCCCGGTGAGGATAAGATTTATATATCACTCCATTGGGGGTGATCTAGGAGCCGCCTTAGATCGTTTCTTTAGGGTAGCCCAGGTCTTCGCAGCATCCTTTCTGTGTAATGAGGGAGGGAGGGGAGCTATGGATACTGTGTGAGTGAATCCATTTCTGGCATGGAGGCACCTGGAGCTGCAGGCTTGCCTGTTTACCTTTAGCCCCCCCCCGAAGTGTGATGGCAGATGTGGCGAATGCCTCCATTCCTTTAGGGCTCCCTCCAGGAACTCGTTTTCGGTGCCTCTGCATAGCACAAACACAACAGCGCACACATGCTGGGCGGTTACACAAGGATTTTCCTCGCTAGGGGCTGATGATGTTGGACTTGTCGTCATAGTGTGGATCCTGCAACAAGCTGACAAAAATCCCCCTTTTGAGACGAGGTTCAGATAATCTCTTTCTAGAATCAGTGGGGACGTTTGGATTTTCTAGGTTTCCCTGGGGGTGGGGAGGCCACTTCCAAAGAGATCCGCAGGGAAACAGAGAAGCGGTTGTGAAGGTAGAGGATATCAGTGGCTTTGTATTTGATCAAGTGGTATTGGGCGTAATAGTAGTTACGAGCAATTCTTTCATACCTTTTATTTAGTCGTCATCCTTTATGTTTTCTTTTGACCTAAACCTGGGTTTTTTGCTGTAAGGTGTTAAGCTGTACATGACTAGTTATCTGGATAGGAGGACTGTCTACTCTAGGTAGGGTTGCCTTGTTGCTCAATATGAACGGGCTCATTACATGGTGGTAGCTGGTCATTTTCAGGGTTGCTTATATCTCATTTTCCCTGAAGATTTTACTTGCATAGTGTGACTGATTTTCCTTGGCCTGTTATGTGAAAAGTGTACTGAAAAATGATTAGGAACAGGGGGAAAGAAGTTCTTGCGAAGGTTAATGGTGTCACTAACATTTTGCTTTGGATTGGAGGGTGGTAGTTACATAACTATCTGCTATCAATAGTGTGTGTCTGTGACCACCATGAAGGATATGGTTTGCTTCTCCATTGAAACGCAGACTTTTCAATTCTTATAGATGAGGTATGTAGGAACCTAGTCAGTGCCTGAAACACCTACTACATATTTTTTTCCTGTATTGAAATAAACAAAATTGGGACCCAACAATTTGGGTTCCATTGCAAGCTGTACATCATACCATATGTTTATGGTTTTCTTCTGTTCTGTTTTTTTCTGTTTATTGGTAACACTTTAACTATAATAAAGAACAAGGTACTAATTTAAACAGTTGGCTACTCTTTACAGGAAAAGACAGTAGGAGAAACACATTTACACAGTCAGTATGTTTTCTTTGGTATCAAGAAGCACCAAATGCTTACAAAAACATTTAACAAGTGCTTTTATTGATTTTTTTTCAGGTGAAGGATGTATTTCTCAGATTTGAGAAGCAAAATATTAATGTGATTAAACCGATAAAGGTTTTTGTTGTTCATCTCTCAGATGATCTGTTGTTCCATACAATGCATTTAACAAATTACTTTTTTTCCAAGCAGGGAAGAGAGCACATACTATGCAATTTAGGGATTATTCCTATAATTTATATTATAGTAAATAATCAGAATGTATTATTTAGTTTCTCCAGATGAAAGAACTTGTGTTAAATATTTTCACTTTTTTATTCCTGTAATTCATTCCTGGGATAACTACTTGCCTTTTATTCCTTTTATTTGCCTTTTATTTGAAGTATTTGCCTTTTATTTATATGCCTTTTATTTGAAGTAAATTTTTCAAATGTACTTTTCAGTGCCTATTTGGTTTTGTCCTAATCTCTTAGATTTCCCCTACTTGCGTTACTCATTGAGAAAAAGCTTATCCTACCCTGATGTTACAGTAATATGACTGATATGTTGAAGGAAGGCCCTTATTATCAGCAACAAAGGTAGATGCCATTCATTCCCCTCCACCAAATGCATACAGTATTTAACTATATGGTGATATATGGACTCTTTAACCTGGCCTGGTCCTTCCAGAGAGAGGGATAATAATTACTTGCAAATTCCTCTGGAGCCTGGCAGTGCAAGCCTCTACATACATTTTGGAGGCATGTCCTGTTGACTTACTTCAATGGGTCCAAATCCCAGGTAAATACTCATGTATAAACTTGCCCACAGTTATTCCCAGAAACTTGCTGTTGCAAGAAGTCCTATTGCTATCAATGAAGCTCAAATGCAATGTAGACTGTCAAAATCGCATACTAACAATACCTAAATAAAGAGTGGGGAAACTTTGTGCCATTCGTTATTTTTGGATTCCAATACCAGTCGTTATTGTTGGATTCCAATACTATCAGTCAGCATGACCAGTGGTCAGGAATGATGGGATTTCTTACAGTGACAGTATTTGAAGGGCCACAGCATTATCCTACACCTGCTCTAGCCAAATTTAATGGACAGTATTTAAAGAAGCAGCTGAAATCCTCTTGGTCAGCTGGACAGGGATGAGTATGACTTCCGTTCCCAACACACACAAAAATGCTTCTAACAAAGAAATGGAAAAGAGGCCATGGTTCAGTAACAGAGTATGTGCTCTGTATGTAAAAGAGGTCCAGTTCGAGCCTTGGGCTTCGCTTCAGATATTGGACAACTGCCTGTCAGAGTAGCCAAGTCACCTGTAAACATGCTAGCACTACAGATCATGGCATTCTACTTACATTTACATCAGTGGTTCCCAACCTTGGGTCCTTAGATGTTCTTGCACTAAAACTCCCAGAAGCCTTCACCATTAGCTATGTTGACCAGGATTTCTGGGAGTTGTAGTCCATGTAATATCTGCAGACCCAAAGTCACTACTAATATCCACATTTCTCCCTTGTATTGGTGCATGTAGGAAATGGCAGGCGCATCTCCCCACTCCCTCCCAGGGCAAATGAAAGAAATCCTTGATTCTTGAATAGATAGTTTGGTGGGATTAACTTGGGAGATTCCAAGATTCTAGTCCCCCTGGAACTATGGAATTCACTGACTGAGCACAAGGCCAGTCAGTCTGCCTTAAGATTGTTGTTGTGTGGAAAAGGATAAAAGCAATGCCTTGGTCTCGCTGGAGAAAAGTGGGTCCTCTATCAAGAGAAAGGCAGCCTAGAAATGAAATAAAGAAATAAAGTGTGTGTGTGTGGGGGGGGTATGCAGGCAACTAATATTAAATAATTGGGCATGGAGTGGAAATTGGTGGATTATGAGTGAGTAGAGATGCAGGCTAGACAGTCTATCAATGCTTGTGGATGTTGTGCGCATATGGTGTATTATAACAGGCTGTGATCCCCTTATCTTGGAAGTCCGTAGCAGTAACATGATTTTAAACAAACACATTAATCAGAGTGAGTTTACATAGCACTGATTATATAGTGTTAGCAATTATGTGGGATTGAGAAGTGGTCCCCCTGGCTTCGAGCTATATTCAACCAGAATAGAAAAGAATTAGGGCAATTGATGTGTAGTAAAATTACTGGTAAACAAGCCCGAACATTTATGTGATGAAAATTTTCCCTTCCCCAGGATATGAATAGCAATCTGTAGACATATAAACTAAACTATTCTCTTAACCTTGACATGTGTGCATGAAAACTCTGTAACTGACTGAAAATAATAATCTCTAACTTTATTTAGCATTGCTTTCTGTCAGAAACTGAAACTTTTATGAGCCAGGTGTAAATACGTGTGAGTAAACCAATGATATAGGCTTTGAACTAGGTTGGCTACCACAAGTGGCCTTCGCTTTTGTGTAACTAAGGCTGTGGTTCCCAGCCTTAATTACACAAATTCTTGGGTCTACAAATGTTCTTAAACTACATCTCCCAGAAATCTTGGCCAGCACAGCTAGTAGTGGAGGCTTCTGGGAGTTGTAGTCCAAGAATACCTGGGGACCCAACGTTGGAAAGTACTGATTCAAGGTGCGTCACAACATCTTCTGGTTTTGTTTTTATGAAGGATTACTTCTCCTTCCTCTTCTTTTTTTTAAAAAAGTCACATAATTTATGTTTCCAGACAAACCAGGGGAAACAAGCCATGACTGTGAAGCCTTTGAAGGAACTCAATGATTACTGACAGTGGCTGCCTGCCAGGCAGTAAGATGCCTCAACAGCTACTCTGAAGAAACAGAACAAACTTCATGCTACCTGTTTTGTAAGGTTTAAATTCTGACAGTGATTAAAACAAAGACAGTCAACTGGCATTCATTCAGAAAGCTTTTTGGACAAGATTCATGGAGGTGGTCCAGCAGTGCAACTTCCTCTGTGGTTAGGAGGTTTCTGTCATCTTATTTGTGTCCTCCCCTTGTGCCCCCCCCCCAGTTCCAACTAGGGAGGAAATCCAGAGCTCAGGGAAATCATTTGCCTGAGAAATGTAGTGACTAGCTAAGCCATGAGGAAGGGCAGCAGGACCAGCTCTACAGTTAAGCAGGACAGTGAGACTACAGATGTTGTGGGGCAAAAATGCTAGTCTCCCAGCTGTTCTTCTTGAGCCTCCTAGCCATTTCCTGGAGCTGGGGGTGTTATAGCTTGCCCTGGGCTTCCTAAACCAATATGGTGTCTTCTGATGTGATGTAGTGGAGGATCTTTTCAGATTGCCCAGGTGCTGCCTTATTCAAGGGGACAAGGGCAGTATGCTGTGGAGTTTGATGGAGTAGATCAAGAAATTTGTCCAAGGTTGCTCAATTTGTCCAGGAGGCACCTCAAATGTAGATGCTTGTGCCCTCAAAATTGTATAAATTCTTCCATAGTAGCTTAAATAGAAAGTGAAGATCTTGTAAGCAACATTTGTAAACACTGGGAGTGCTAGATTGTCCATAACTGCTCTAGAATGATTTTGTACACTTATGTTGCAGCTCTCTAATCCGTGGACACATTTATTTCGGAATAAGTCTTGTTTGTTTCTGTGGAACATGTATCCAAATATTTTTGCCTGGGATCTTGGCTGCTCTCTGTAGGTGTCTGCTAGGCAGGGAGAGAGAAATTTGCAATTTCTCTCTAGGCCTTTCTAGAGACAACTGATGGTTGGTATGTGGGAGTCTTCTTGGTACTGTATATGCATTCTGTAAGTAGTGGAGAATGAAGCTATTTTCTCCTATACTCTTTGATTCCTTGCTCATTTAGAAATAGAGAAGCAGCCTCCATTGTGACAGATGGGCATGATTACAAAAATGAAATGGGAAGTTTGTAAAAAAAAATGCTGGTTGGTTGATTTGAGTCCGTTCTGAACTGGGGAACCTGAACTTTCCTGAAACAACAAACTTTTTCTCAATTTAACAAACCTCCTGATTTGTTTTCCTGCCCCCACAGCTTGCCCCGTGCCCCCTTCTCACCGCCTCTGTTGCTTCCCTATCTTGTTCTGTTACTGCCGCTGGTGCTGCCATCTAGAGAGACAGCAGCCCGGCTTCCCTCCTGGAAGTTGGGCCTGCTATCTCTGCATTTGCTCGTGTGCTCGCCTCTCAGCTGAGAGCCATTTTGGCAGTTTCTGCCCATCTCTAGTCTTAACTGGTCAAAGACAGAAATATCAGAGCTCAGAGGCATGGGAAAACACTGCATCTTTGGAGGTTCTTCTGAGGTTCTTTCGATAGGATTTTGCCTTCATATTTCTTCTTCTCTAAAACATAGCTTTCAGGTTGGATTTGAGAGCTTGCAGACCCATGGCCAGAGGAGGAAGGGGGTCGATTGACAGAGGACTGGCGTCCCTGAACATCCCTTTGGCCTCCTCTCCCAGAGCTTAGAGTAGAGACAGACTCGCCATCTATTTCACTACATGCCTATTTTATATCCAGCTGCAGGAGGCGCATCTTGTATAATAATGTGTTTAGAAGTATCACGCCTCATCTGCTTTTCATTTAAACGTGTTTGTCACTCTGATTATGTCAAGCCACCCTAACTCAAAATTTCTGCCTACAGGACTGCTATTTGCCTAATAGATGGTATGTGTGTGGTTTTCAGGAAGTTCTGCTCTGGGGTCCACCCAACAAATGCAGTATTTTGCTGACTACAGTGACCAATAAAGAAGTATCAGTGCTTCAGACTAGAGTATATTATGTTAGTACCTTGTTTCTGGACTTTGCTTGCTCAGTCAAGAAGAGATGTGGTGTCTCCCCCTGCCCCCCCTCCAGGAGTCTTAGACAGACCAGAGGGAAAACCTTTGGCCATTCAGAGATATATTCTAGATTTCAACTCTCTGAAGCCCTGACCAGCATGGTTAATATTAGTGAGGGGTTGTTAAGTTTATAATCTGAAAGTATTTGTTCCATTCTGTGCTCTATACATTCATACTGTATGCTGAAGGAAGGAAGCACTGATTTGAGTACTGATTTTTCACAATTCGTTTTCTTTCATATGGGTGAATTCTGAGGAGGGGTTAAAGTGTCTGAGCACTCTAGCATTTAGATGTGCATGTATCCTGTCCTCCCTTTACACCCCATGCACAATATCCAGGTTATATTTCTTTCTGATCCACAAAATGGCATGGCGTGAAAATTGTAGGTTTTGCAGTTTGGATTTGGCAAAAACTTTAGTGGAAACTAAGAATAACATGTCCTCTGTTGTGAATATCCTGCCCCAGTTTGGTCTGCAAGATCTGTGTGTGTGTGTGTGTGTGTGTGTGTGTGTGTGTGTGTGTGTGTGTGTGTGTGTGTGTGTGTGTGTGTGTGTGTGTGTGTGTGTGTGTGTGTGTGTGTGTGTGTGTGTATGTATATATATATATATATATATGGGAGATGGGGTATAATGAGTGATCCCATCCACTTTAGTTTTGACCCTGTCTACGTCTGGCGTTTAAATCTCAGAAGATTCCTTGGAAGTGGGTATGGCCCTCTGGCTGAAAAACATTCAGTGGCTCTACTGCGTACCTCCATAGGTCATGGACTATGCAGTTGTGCAATACTGCACACTCTGTGACTTATCTGAGAGATTCATTGCATTTCCCAGCAGGTACAAAATATAATGCTTCAGCTGCTCAGAAAATTCAGTACTCTGTAATGAAAAACCTGTTAGGGCAAAGTGTGCTAGACTAAAATTCTCCTTGTCACATCATCTGCAGTGGTGTTGAACTTGCTGCTCTGTGTGGCTCTTTCCCATACTGCTTGATTACCAAATTCCTCAGACACTTAGGATAAATCCATATTGCAGTCATTTCCTATGCTGGTGTCATTGCTCCAGGAAACTGCAGCAATGCATAGAAATGTAAACTTTTCCAGTGTGATCAATTGGCTTATTAAAAGCTTGTGGTGTAACATCTCCCTTGTTTTCAAAAACACCATATGAAATACGTGTATACAAACTTTGGTGTAAGGGGTGATGATGCAGATGTCTCTTAAGGAGACTTGCAATTTTTACTTTTCTGACTTACCTCTTCTTTTGACTGATTTGTGAACCTTCCTTGGTTCGGATGGTGTTCAGTGTTAAGCTTCTTTCCTGCAGTTCAGATTAAGATTGAAATATATTTGTTACAGATACATTAATAATTATTTCTAATGTGCAATAATCTTTGTTAACAATAAGTACAGCGGATAATGGTAGCTAGACAGAGTAGACTTTGCAGCTCTGATCCACTAAAAAGCAACTCTTTCTTTTTTTGATACCGGTAGCTTGGGACATTTCATATACTGTATTGAATTTGGATGTATGCTGAAGAATTAAAAACACTGACTAAAGCCTCTGTTGTTGTAGTAGTAGTAGTAGTAGTAGTAGTAGTAGTAGTAGTAGTAGTAGTAGTAGTAGTAAACAATGCTTAACAAGTCTCCATCAACATATAACAGTGTAAGTTAATCACTTACTTCAAAATTCTACAACTGATTCAAATATCCAGGAATTCGTCAAGAAAAATATGGAAAACTGGAAAACGGTCTTAATGGCTTATGTTGAAGAAACTGGGGGAGTTAGCATCAAAAGAGGAATATTTCAAGGGGATTCTTTGTCACTACTGCTGTTTAACATCTCATTAATCCCCATGCCAATAATTTTAAATAAAACTGGATTGGGCTACCATATTTCACAACAAGCAGGAAAAATCAATTATCTGCTATACATGGATGACCTAAAACTACAGTATATGCAAAAAAATTCCACTGAGATAGAATCACTGCTAAACACAGTGTGAATATTTAGTGAATATATTTTAAATGAAATTTGGAATTGACAAATGTGCAGCTCTGTCTATACAACATGGCAAGATCCAAAAACCAGATGAAATAGAGTTTAAAAATTTCAATATAAAATGACTTTCAGTGATGAAAGTTATAAATACCTTGGAATACTAGAAGCAGCTAACATCCTGCACACAAAAGCTGAAGAACTGACAGGAAGGGAATGCAACAAAAGACTGCAGAAAATCTTGAACTCAAAATTAAATGCTGGAAATACAATCAAACTACACATGGGTAGTTCCAGTAATTAGATACCCAGTGGGAATAACAGATTGGACCCAAAATGAGTTAGAAAAATTGAATCAAAAAACACAGAAACTAATGAACATGCATCATGTACTACATCCAAAAAAGCGATGTAGACATATTATATTTACCATGAAACATTGGAGGCCATGGATTACTGGGAATACAGCAGGAAATGATTATGTGAATACAAGTAGAGAAAAATTACTTAAGGCAGTGAAAATGGAGAATATTTTGAAAACAACAGAAACAAAAGCTTATAAACTTGTATCTGTGTTATATGAAAATAGATTAAACAGTTGGGGGAAAAAACACTACATGAACAACATCTGAGAAATATTGATGAAAAGCATGATCATAATTCAACATGAGCATGACTAAAACTGGGGACCCTTAAGAAAGAAACCAAATTTTTGCTGGATAAGAAAAAGCTCTCGAAACCAATGTCATGAAGACTAAGATTCAAGGAATTAGTGTTATCAGCAAATGTTGACGCTGCTAAAAAAAGGATGAAACTATGGCACACCTCATCTGTGAATGTCAAGATTACAAAATTAAACATGATAGAGTGGCAAAATTAGTGCACTGCTCATTATGCAAAAATATAACTTGCCAGCCTCCAAAAACCCATGGGAACATCAGGTAGAGAGATGGTATCAGAAAATGGAACAGTCAAGATCTTGTGGGATTTCCAGATCCAAACAGATAGACACCTTGAATGTAACACACCAGACATAGTAGTAATAGAATAAAAAATGCCTGGATCATTGACATTGCAATTCTGGGGGATGTCAGAGTTGAAAACAAAGAACTAGAAAAACTAATATAATACAGAAATCTGGCAATTGAAACATCTCACTTGTGGATGAAACACACTTCAATGATCCCTATAGTCACGTGGGCTTTGGGAACAATATCAAAAAATTTCAAATAGTATTTCAAAAATATCTCAGAAATAACACCATCAGAACTACAAAAAATGGCAATACAGTGGTGCCTCAGTTAATGATTTTAATTGGTTCCAAAAAATTTATCGCTATGGGAAAACATCGCTAAGCGAAACGCATTTTCCCATAGAGATGCATTGAAAACCGGACAATCCGTTCCAATGGGAACGGATTGCTGTCCTTAAGTGAAAATCGCCATAGGAAACATTGCTAAGCGAAACGCGGTTCCCCCATTGGAATGCATTGAAACCTTTTCAATGCATTTCAATGGGGAGAAAAAAAAATCACCAAAAATTCAAAAAGAGTCAGAACGAAGCCAAATTTGGTTAACAAAGGGTTTATTAAGTGCACTAATGATTTCAAGCACTCTAAACCCTTTTTAAACAATTTAACACCTTTTAAAAATAGCAAAAACGGAGCTGTCAAAAACATCACTAAGCGAAACAGGGGGACCTAAACTGTCATCGCTAAGTGAAGCAAGGTCCCGGACATCGCTATGCGAAATTCCCCCATTGGAAACATCACTAAACGGAGCGCAAGATCGCTCCTAAAACCTCATCGCTAAGCGAATACATCATTAAATGAGGCAATCGCTAAGCGTGGTACCACTGTATGAGGAACAGCATACATGCTGCACCAATATTTAACAGATACTTAGGTTTTTCGTTAAAACTTGTATCTGTTATATAATGCCAGACAATGTTTTTATAATTTTGACTGACTATGCTTGGTATTTCAGAATTTTATTATTATTGTGTGTCTTCAAATAAATTCTGACTTAGAGTGACCCTTTTCAGGGTTTTCTAAGTAGAAAATACTCAGAAGTGGTTTACCATTCCCTTTTTCTCGGGGCACCCTGGGTCTCTGCAGCTTGCCCAAGGCCACCCAGGCTGGCTCTTCTCCTGGCCTCTGGCTCTGCAGCCAGATACCTCATTCATGGAGTTGTTCAGCCAGTAGAGACTTTTAAAAATGGTCCCAAGTCAGTATTTTATATATATATATATATATATATATAAAAATAAGCTCCACATCACAAACCATTATTTATATATTAAAAAGTGTCTAAAACTAAAAATCAAGGTTTTCAACATGGGAAATCTAGGGATTAAGCTAAAAAAAATTGGGGGAGCCCAAACTGCTGATCATGTTTTGAAAGAAATTGTCCAAAACAATGAAGTATATTTATAATACAGATGTATATGTGTGCACATATGCACATATTTACACAGTCTTGCACACACAGTACAAGCCCAAATAGCACACACATTTCTTTTGCATGAAATAAGTACTTTTTCAGTCCAAGCAAGCAGTAGAAATATATCTATATTTTGAATCCTTCCCAAGCACCCACAAGCAGACTTTATAAATGAATGAATAAATAAAACCTTCTTCCAAGCAGTGAAACTGCTGTTATGCATCAGGACAAAACAGGAAATAGCTACTGTACTGCCAGTTATTTGGTCCACTGCACATGCTGGAGAAGAATATCTTTGTAAAGCTCTGTTGCAGCAATTGACTGTGGGCATTCACATTCATATCCATTTCTTGTCCACCTGGATGTGATCCTACTGTTAGTGTATGGCATCTAGACAGTTGGGGAAAATGACCAGCCTCCTTATTTGCTATCAGTGATATACATGCTGAGATACAGTGGACCCTTGACTTACAGACAGCTTGATTTACAGACTTTTTGAGTTACAGACTTCTCTGGCCACAAAATTTAGGTTTGACTTGCAGCCTGAGAATTGACTTACAGACCAGAAAAAAACCAAAATGGAACAAAAACGACCTGTTATAGGATTAATCGGTTTTCAGTGCACTGTAGGTCAATGGAGACTTGACCTACAGACTTTTTGACTTGAGAACCGCCTTCTAATATGGATTAAGTTCTCAAGTCAAGACCCCACTGTATACATGCTGAAGCAAAAGGAGCAGTCTGGAGGCAGAGAACGATTAGAGGAATGATAACCAATGATGCTGTACAACAGTTTAATGCAGGAAGCAAGTTGGGTTTTGTCTTCTTGGCTGAAAGTCTCAGACCACACGGCCAGGATTGTTCAGAAAGAGCAACCCTTACCTTCTCCCATCAGTATGGATTGCAGAAAGATACGCTTAGGTCTCCTCAGTGGCTCCTCTTTAGCTATGCTCTTGGGCAGGAAGAGATCCTTGCAGGCAAGAAGAACCCAAGAGGATCTGAGTCACTTGTATAAAATTGTAGCCAGCGTTGATCTGAAATATTGCTGTAGGATATAGCCTTAGTAAATCAGATGCATTAATCAGAGATGTGAAACACAGTAGTACCTCTTTTTGGGTTACTATGCCCAGTGTATGGACTGCATATAGCTGCAGGGTCATGAAATAAAATGTAAATATTACATTTATGATCTAACAAATGTCCTGGGGATAGCAGGTTACCCCACACATCCTAATCTGGTTTTACTCTGCATTATTTCCCCCATTGTGATGAGATGTTTCTCTGACCTCTTGGTGCCCTGGAATTTTGGGCCACGTGCTACTGATAAGGAAGGTATGAAGTTTCTTCTATGCTTCCTTTCCCATGCGGCCCTTGTTCCCTTCCTGCTGACAGGGACTGTGGACCGGTGTTTTCCATTCTTCCCTGTCAGTGTGCCCAAAACTCCTAAAAGGCGAGGGGGAGACTCTCCAAAAGAGTATAACTTCCTCTTGCTAATATTTTATTTTTGTTCTCCCTGGGGCATAGAATATGCATTACATGCCCAGGACTTTCATTGGGGATGTGGCCCAACACCAGGCTTCAAGAGGACACATGCTTGCTTGGTTTTGCATTGATCATCCATTGCATTGTGGTAAGGCCAATAAACTTGTCTTTGGTACCCATGTTGCTTGGTTTCTTCCTTGGCTTTATTAAATTTGGGGGTTCTATCTGGAGATGACCACCCCAAAGTAAGACAGAGTTCACCGTGCCTTGCTCCGCAGCAATACGAGTGATCTTGTGCCTTTTCTTTATACCTTCTCATTTTTGTGCTCTCCCAATATAGCACGCAGTGACTATGTAGGGACTGGTTCAGATGGGCATATGCTTCACTTGCTTTCTCTTTGCTATGATTGGTAGCTCTGGAAAAGGAGGATAGGCACTGTGCTTATTCAGAATTTGCCTTTGGGTCTCTGCTGTAGCATTATTGTGGTTATCAGCATCCTTGCATTGTTTATTCCATTGCTTTGAATTTGTAGAGCTGGAGTACATAGCATATAAGAAACAGAACTAATTAGTCCCAGCAGATGAAACCTATTAGCTTAGCTAAAAATGAGGATCAGGAAGAAGAAGGTAAAATGAAGATTAGGGGATGGAGCAAAGAGGAAAAGAAAACAGGGTAGTGGAAAGGGAGATATAAGCCTCTATGATGCACCAGTAAGAGAGTTAGCAGGAGGAGAGATAAAACGGGCTTAACCGAGAGGAGAAGAGGGAAGCATGCCAGCCCACATGGGTTCATTCAGGTTCTTAAAGTGAGTGAGAGGGACCAGAAGTGTGAACCACTCAATTGTGTTGCTTGAACTCTTTGGAGCAGCTTTCTGCTCCTGGAGTACTTGCAACTTAGCCCATGGCAAAGATATAACTGAAAATGCATTTAGCAGTTTTATGACTGGAATAGATTTAATTGCACACGCATGTTTTAGGCTGTTTTCCAGCATCTGCTGTGAATCTTGTACATTGTTTTGTTTCATCTTTTAAAACAGGTGTTAATATCATTCAGTTTATAGCTACGCAGTAGAAGCCAGTTCATGAGATGACTCAGCAGATTGATATTAAGATAGTTATTCATATTTAAATTAATAGTTACGTTCCGTCTGGAGTGATTAGTGCTACAAAATTGCTGCTAGCAATTCTTACAAGAATTTTCTATGTTACATATCTAGTACAGAGCCTAGTGAGAGTTAAATATTAATTTGACCTTGCAGTGGATTTTTGAATGCAAATAAAGAATTTTATATCTCTCCTCGGGTTTCTTGTGTGGCCAATGCAAAAGGAAAAGTAAGGTGACTTTCCAAATTTGAGATTTGATGTTCTCAGTTTCCTCCCTATGGCGCTGCTGAAATAAGAAAACTCTAAAGCGAAAGCTACCACCAAGGCTATTTCATGCAGATACTGTACACTCAAGAGTTCATTAATGTCTTAAAGGGCAATTTATGCCACATGCTTGTTAACACTAAAACTATCTGGCCTTCTTTGTATCTAGCATTGGGGTGAAAGAATCCTTCTACATTGCAGAAGAAGACCCCTTTATGTGTAAATCCGTATGCAAGTGGGCCATCCTTTCCATACTATATACACGATTAAGAGGGACGATTGCCTGCTAGCATTTTACAGGTAGAGTACAGGAAAGTAAAATTTTGGTCTAAAGCTCCCAACATCTCTATGACCACACAGGCCAAGGTATTGTGTGAATTGTACCAAATAAAGCACTCAAAGGCATGTACTGTAGGTCAGCAATCCTTTAGAGGATGTGAGATTCTTCAGGATGTGGCAAAGTGCTGCTATTTAAATAGAGCCCAGATTCCTTGAGAAGCCAAGGCAGATTACATTAGCAAGACTAGAGCTGAGAGTCTTTTATCCTTTTAGAAGTCTGAGGACACAGATTGGTCAGCCATCTATCTTGAGTGACATCTCTGAAGGCTTCAGAAAGCTATTGAAAACACAGAAGAAACTAGAGTTGTGCAACGTGTCACCCCCAGAACTGGTCATCCTTAGATTCTGGCTGCCTCAAAAGTCAGGTTTCCTACGATATCCTGCCCTAAGTAATGGCTAGAAGGGATTCCCTTCTCCCTTAATTTTTTTTTTCTGAAAAGAGAAAGCTGTTCTTACTTGTTCGATCATATGCTGGTACCAGAGACTTTGCCATACTTTGCCATGATCCCTGCTCAATCTATCAACCTTGGAAGGATGGAAGACTGAGTGAACCTTGAGCCAGCTACCTGGAATTGAACCTGGATCATGAGTTGAGTTTGGGCTGCAGTACAACAGTTTAACCACTGCACCATGTGGCTCTTTTAGATTCAGTTAGATCCAATTCCTTCTGAGATAACAGCTTATATGGAGCTCTGTATAATTTGCTGTCTGGTCACTGGCGAGTCTCCCATCAGCTTATCTTCCAACAATGCAATGACTGCTCCCAGTTCTTTCCCTGGGGGGTGTAACTTGACAGCCCAGTTATCTTGGTCTGCATTGGTCTAGATCATGTTAAACAGGGCCATTTGAAGTTATTGACCTCATCATACCTGTTTAGCATGATCTAGACCAATCTTCTTTCCCTGAAAGGAAAGGAAAATAAGCAAAAGCAATCAAAAGATCCCCCCTCCTGTCTCTTCATCCATCCTTTGAGTAAGCTACTCAATGATCTTGGAAAATAGAACACTTCCTTCCTGCTCTTCCACAGAAAGAAAGGGATATGAAGTTTTCCATTTACTTTTAATGGTTGCTAACCAACACTGTGCATCAGAAATGCTTTGGCCTTTGGATTGCTTCAATTTGTCGCCTTTTCTATTAATGACAGTCTCCTTCCTTTCTCCTTTCCTACATTTCCCATGGCCATCGTTTAGCAGGCCGAGGCAATTTTTTTCTTTTTTGTTAAATAAAGTGACATAGCAAAACAGCAGTGCATGTACCTAGTATGGTACACATAATATCCCCAATGTATCTCATTTATCTAGAACAGTGTTGCATTAATAGGAAATACTATTGTTTAAAAAATTTAAATGGCAGATGAAAATAGAGGCTGACTTCCTCACCTTTGGTTGCATGCTGGTCATGGCAATTCCCTCCTTCCCTTTTAAAGATTTTCCTCCTGAAGAGTCAGCACTGCATCAGATACAATACAAGTACCTAAGGGCACCTTCAATGTATCTAGAATTGCACTGTTCTATTTTGGCATGAACTAATCCTCTCCATACCTACAGAACAGGCAAATAAGGAGTTCTCCAAAGTGCTCTAAATCATGCCAAGAAACCTGTAGCCCTAGAGCTGTGCAAAAAGTCAAAATACATGTGGACATTGTAAACCAAACTACACAAAAAGCAATCCAAGTAGGAAGCTGTTTTTTCAGTGTGGATGTTCTCTTAATTAAATTAAATTAAATTAAATTAAATTAAATTAAATTAAATTAATTAAATTTGTGACAGCACAAAATAGTAGCCCCTGATAGAGACCCCAAAAGGTCCAGGTAGGCATCACAGAGGATGGTTCACAATAGCACATGTTGTGGCATCATTGCAACTATTTCTTATAAACTTTTGTGAATCCTGCTGGCTGGTGTTTTAGATTTATTCAGGCAATGCTCGTAGTTCACGAGATTCCCTCCAACTGGTTGCTCCTTCCTTCCCACACACTAGTTTTTATTCATTCTTTGTGTCTTGTATACACAAATAAAGGTTATGGGATTGCCCTTTCATCTCTTGTGAGTACAGGAAAGCTTTTATGAAGTACTGTGTTTACTTTGTGCTCTGAAAATGGTTAAGCGTGGGCTTGTCAACAAATCTGCTGATGTAAGGACTGCATAATGGGAAGGTCTCTGGGAAAACAGGAGGAAAGATGCATTGTAGGTGAACAGTTTTACAGGACCACAAGAAACAAGACCTCATTTATGAAACTTACAATGGCGGGATTTTTAATTTATTTTTAAAAAAGAAAACAACTTCCAGGGCCCTCAATCTGGATTGAGATCCTGGCATGGAGGGTGAAGGAGATTTCGCCTTCCTTCCCACTATACTAAGATCCTCAGCCCAGTTACACTATAATTAAAATATAAACTAAAATTGGAGATGAGAACATCATTTGTGTCATAGAATAATGGAGTTGGAAGGAGCCTTTAAGGCAATTGAGTTCAACCCCAATGCAGGTATCCAAACCAAACCAGATCTGACAGAGGGTTGTCCAATTTTCTCTTGAATGCCTCCAGTGCTGGAGCACTCACCACCTCCCAAGGCAATTGGATCCATTGTTATACTGCTCTAACAGTTACGAGGTTTTTCCTGATATTCCACTGAAATCTGACTTCCTGTAACCTGAACCTATTATTACATGTCCTGCACTCTGCTGAACAGATCCTGAACCTACCTTTCAAGTATTTGCAAAAGTGCTATCATATCTCCCCTCATTATTCTTTTCTCAAGCCCAAGCATGCCCACTTATTTCAGTCTTTCTTCACAAGGCTTGGGTTCCAGTTCCCTGCTCATCCTTTTTGTCCTCCTCTGAATTTATTCCAGTTTGTCAGCATCCTTATTGAAGTGTGGCGTCCAGAACTGGGTACGGTACTCGAGGTGCAGCCTAACCAGTGCCAAATAAAGGGGAACTAATACTAGCTGGTGATCTACAACAATTCCAAGATCTTGACAAATCCATGTTGGCTTCTGTTATTACTGCATTATTTTCAAGGAGCTTGCAGAGTTACTGATTTATGATCTGGGTTTAATGTCAATCTGACTGGTCTCTAGTTCCCTGGTTCCTCCTTTTTGCCCTTTTTGAAAACAGGGACAATGTTAGCTCTTCTCCAGTCATCTGACACTTCACCTTCCCTCCATGATTTCAAGAAAATGATTGACAGTGGTTCTGAGAGTTCTTCAGCCAGTTCATCCGGCCCTGAAAATTTAAACTCATTCAAAGTTATAAGGTATTCCTTGACTATTTGTTTATCAGTCTCCTCCACTTCACATTTGTCAGGAGGGTCATAGACTGTATTTTGGGAGAAGACTCAGCTAAAATAGGAATTGAGCACTTCTGTCTTTTCTTGATCGTCTGTTATCATTTTTTCCATTCGCACTGAGTAGCCGAGCCACTGTTTCTCTTCTCTGTCTTTTGCTGCACTTGTACCTTAAGAATGCTTTTTGTTGCTTTTAGCATCTCTTGCTAACTTCAGCTCATTCTCAGTTTTTGCCTTCCTAACACCACCCTGAATTTCTTTGATACTTGTCTTGACTCTTCCTTGGTCACTTGGCCTTCTTTCCATTGCCTATATGTGTCCTTTTTTCATTTTTTTTCTTTTCGTTTTCAGGCCCTCTCTTAAGTTTTTGTGAAGTAGCATCGGTCAAATGGTTACATTAAACTTTGGTTTCTGTTATATTGTATCTGGTCTAATTATTTTTCCAGACAAAAATGCATTTGTATTTTAGGAGCTGTTACTGCATTAATGCAGATTCTAAGACTACTTCTGCTTTGAAAAAGTATAGGACACTGACTTTTCACATTAAAAATACAGCTAATAGAATGCTGGACATTCAGTTTCCTTTAGAAATACTTCTGGGTATTCAGGCTGGTATCAGTATTGGGTGTCTCAGATAGCTGCCAGTCTGTACCCCTGGTGCTGGGCCTGGTGGGTAGGTCTGTGCTATTAATTGAGTGATGCCACCTTGAGGACACTGTGATTAACTAAAAGGGTGGTTGGCTTGCGGCCCTGTGACAGAAACTGAAGTGCTGCATCTGATCCATCAGTAGGTAAAATTACTGAGGTATGAAAGGTTGGGATATCAAGGCATCACTCCTCAATCCTAGAATCAGCCCTTCTCTGTGTGTAACATAATGGCACCTGGACTTTATAATTAGAGCATAGAAATCTGCCACCCTCTCCCTCACAAGTCCTGATGATAATAGCCACAAAATAATGATTATTTTTTTCCTTCTGCTACTGCTTCACATTTCCCCATGAGGAAAAGAATTTGTCCAATTGGTCCTTTACTCACCAGAAAAGAAAGAGTACTTTCTGCATTTGGACTAGAAAACAAAGAACACTTATAGGAATGTTTCAGGTGGGAAAGTGGATGGAGTCTACATAGTCATTCATATAAAATAAGCAAGCGAGAGACAAGAAGATTGATAATGAAGCTTTTTATACAACACTGTACAGCCCAGAGAAGGCTGCAGTATAATATTTCCCCCCCCCCTCGGAGATGTTTTATTTATTTTATTGCCATTGAGTAAACTTTTTTTCTCTCTTCAAAATGTTGTGCATTATTTTAACTGAAAACAGGGAGAGTTTTTTTATAGTGAAGTTTATATCATGAAACGTATTTTCTTCAGAAGAGCTCCTTAATATCCAGTTTCTGTGAGTGTTGTGCTTAATCCAGTATTAATGTACAGTATAAAGGAACAGTCCCAGAATTATGAATTTGGCTGGTTAGTCACAACTAAAAGAGTCATTTGATTTCAGTGGGTCCGTTTAAAGTGGGACCAGTTCAGCTGATAGACTCCTGCCAAGTTAGGAAAGCATATTTTAATATATTAGTCACTTCTCTTTTAGTAACAGCAAATAGCATTGAAAAAGTCTATAATGAACAATACTGGCTTCTTTGCTCGATCTTTATAAAATAATGACAGAAGCAAACTGAGCCTGCTTACTCCCTGCTTCTCTAGCACACTTGTGAGGGGATCAGGCTTCATTTTTTTGTTTTTTTTAATGCCGTTGCATGGAAACCCAAGAAAATGGTTAATCTTGACTATGGTTTGTTTGTTTGATGAAGCCACCTTCCTAACTTCAAGAGTTTGTTTCAAAGAAATCTTTGTTATGATGAACTACAGTTGGTTGTATTCAGATGACATGACAAGCTGTTGTTGGTTAAAAAAACAAAGCAGGAGCAAGACCTTCTAAATCCCTTTGCAACTATGACAAAGGGGGAGGAAACATTGTCTGCAAATGAATGCAGGGATCGTTCCTATAATGATAAATCGTGATTTATTTGGATGCCTGAAAGTATGAACAGTTTTTTTAAAAAAGTATCTCGTTTCTACTATGCATGGATCTTCTATAAATATAATTCAACTGATTTTTCAGTAAAAATTGATGTTTTATCTTGTCGCTTCTCGCAGGCAGATAAAAGAGGCAGGGTTCAATTTTTCCTGTGTTCACACAAAGATGCATCATGTTCTTATCTCTTCAAAAAACATCTCTGTTTCCTCAACATAGCAGAGAGTGATCTTGAATTATCTTCAGAAGGTGTTCTGATAGGTTGAACTGTAAGGAATTTGCTGGATAAGGAAAATGGAAATGGACTTCGATCAAACAGTCCTCAGAGTTGTGTTCTCCTTTTTCTTTCAAACTTCGTGGAACAGGAGGAACCCCCTCCTTTTTCACTTAACAGAGGTATTCTATTTAAGAATACTGTACATGCTGGGTCTTTACTTCACAAATAGATTGTCCGTAGAACTTGCAACAAAATATGAGTTTCCCCTTCCTAAAAATAAATGTCTCTTTCTAGGCAGCTGTTGTCTCCAACTTACTCTTTCCCAGGCCCCTTTGTTCTGCTTTTCTTTTCCAACTTGCATCCTATGTAGACAACCCTCTATCAGATCTGATTTGACTTGGATTCCTGCATTGAGCAGGAGGTTGTTCTTGACAGGCTTATAGGTTCCTTCCAACTCCATGATTCTATGATTCTGTGCCATAGCCATGGGAAAGTTCAGTCCTTGTTAGGGGGCAAACTTTTGTTTGAAGAAGTCTCATTTTGAAGGCCTGTTCAGTCCAAGCCTGACTGAGAAACCATGTACTGTACCCTGAAATTGCCTATTGAGAAACAGCATCTGGTCAGAAGACTGAGCAGGCACACCAGTTTTCTCCATTAGGGTGAGATGTATTTTACTCCTATTTAAATTAGAAAAAATTAGGCCATAATCCTACTGATGTTTGTTTGAAGTTCATATAACTTGCCACAGCTAATTGTAGCTAACCAAGGAAGTTCTGGTACATGTCTTGGTTGTGTCCTTGGAGACGTGCCTGATTGTGCAACCAAGATGTGCCCCAGCATCTTGACAAGTAGTACAATTAGTTGCAGAAGCCTTATGCAAATGTCAGTTTTGAATGTTCTGCCATTGTCCTGCTTTTGCACTTAATTTTTTTGCTTCATCAGAAGTCATTTCAAATTATTGCTGCTTTCTGCCAGTAGTACAGTGTCATCTGCATATCCTAAAATATTCTCCTTCATCTGAATCTAATTGAGCTTTAGGCATGATATGTTCTGCATATGAAATCAACAGGTAGGAAGACGAAATACACCTTTTTTCTGAAATCTGTACCTATAGGAAACCATCGTCTTCTAATATTGTAGCATCTAGTTTCATTGATATACCATTCCAGATGCAAAGTACAGTAGACATTACAGTATTTCAATCCATAATAAGTAAATTTTATTGGTTTCCATTTTAACAATTTCATCCTTGTTATTGGTACTGTTTTTGTCCTGTCTTTGTCTTTAAATGTTGCTTATTGTATATTCTTGGTTACTGCTTTCAGAAATGGATTGTTGCTGCTGCTTTTACTTTCAGAATGAATGTTATTCTGTTTTTGCTCTATGGTGCTTTGTAGTTTCCACTTGGACGCATGCCTTAATGTGGTGAGAGGGTTTAAGTGTGTCAGCGAAGTTGAGAACAATACCATCAGGATGCTATATTCTGTTTAGACTCATCGCAGGATCATTCAAGGTGGAATGGTCAGAGCTGAGAGCCCAGACTCACATGCATCCCTCCTCTTTAGCTGTTAATGATTGCATTTGCAGAAGGCAGTAAATAGTTCTACTGTTGATGGGAGTGAAAAAAATTCTTAAAGGATAACTATTGGGCAGCTACACTAATGGAGAGTGACACTGCTAGAAGATCTTTCATAGGCAGCAGCAGGGATGGTGACACCGAAGCTAACTCTTGTTAATGTTGCACAGAAAAAGGCAATGATAAATCACTGCTGCATATCTATACATTTAGAAATCCATGAAGAAACCAAGGGAAAAAACACAGGAGAATGTGATTTCTAGACTGGAAGATGTTCAGTCAGCAGCTGAGGTTGAGCAAAGAATAAGCATGACTCGTACTGTTGTGAAGGCAGCAACAGGATTACCACCAAAAAGAGGTCTAGTGTAGTTGCTGAGGTGCCCAGAGGCTAAAGAAGAGTTTGGTGTAGCATGACACAAGTAACTGGAACATAGAATGTGATAAGTATGAATAAAAGTAGCTTGGACTCTTAAAAGAAGAAATGCAACTGTTGCTCTATGTAAATAAATATCGGAATAACTGATATGGGTGGATAAATGTGAATTGAAATATGATATCCTCAATCATATAGTTACAAAGTGTTTTACTCAGGAAACAACAAACTCAGAAGAAACAGATCACTCTCTAATAGTGAGAGGCACAGCATAAGCCATTGGAGCTACAGTGTAATGTTTGACCAAATATTAGCAACACTTGATTGTTTTGATGTGTGACCAATACTACGGACAAGAGGCTATTGTTAGGACAGAATATGGAGAGAGAGAATGGTTTCCTATAGGCAAGGGTGCATTTTTCCCCACCTTTCATTTAATCTGTATAGAAAATATAGCAAAAAGAGAGCAAGATTAAATTCAGATTGAATTTAGATTGAAAACTGATGGAAGAACATAAATAAAAGATATACAGATGACACTATATTATTTAAATAATAAAAGTTTAACTTTGAAACAAATACTGAGCAAGAAGGTGCAAAAGCAGGATTACAGCTGAACGTTAAGAAGACAAAAATCGTGATGACAGACGAATGACATAACCTTAATGCTGACAATGAAGAAATTGAAATAGTTCAAGATCTTCATATCTTTGTTCAATCATCAGTCAAAATCAATATTGTAGTCAAGAAATCAGAAGAACATAAGAGACTCAGAAGGGGAGGGCTATGAAGGAACTAAAGAGGATGCACAAGTGTAAATATTCATCACTGGAGATCAAGGCTAAGAGTACTTGTACTGTGGTATCCTTGATTGCAGTGTATGAATGTGAAAGCTGGATAATAAAGAGAGCTGAAAGAGATTAAAAAAGGATCCATTCCAAACATGTGGGAGGACAGCTTTATGAGCTATCACAGAGACAAATAAAAGAGTTTTTAATTAAATACCCCTCCCCCAAGAAGCTAAAATGACTCAACTGAGGCTATTGTACTTTGGCCATGTTAGCTGAAATCTCATTTGTGTAAATTCTACAGTGCACGACTGATGGTTCTGCAGGAATCCCTTTCATTGTTAGGAACCATGGTAGCCACTGAATTACTGAAAATCACCACTGCTTGGGAACTGTGGGGGCCTCTTAATGGGAGGGGAAATATTTAATTTTCAAAAACACTCCCCTCTTAATGGGAGGGGAAATATTTAATTTTCAAAAACATGTCACCAGTTTACACGAACAGGATTTCAGCCATCATGAGAAGACAAGACTCATTGGAAAAGACAAGAATATTTTGAAAAGCAGAAGCCGGTAGGAGAAGAAGAAAATGAAATGTGTGATGGATTAATTCAATAAAGAGATGTGCTTCCCCCCCCCTTTTTCTTTTCTTTCTTTCTTTTTTGTTTGTTTGGACTCCATATCCCAGAATTCCCCAAGAATTTTCCAGGCAGAATTCTCAGCTGCCCAGAGACACACACCTACAGTACTTGTGTTTTATTCACCTGGAACTGGTCTTATCTTCCAAGCTGTCTTGGGCCTACTTCTGTACAAAAAGGAAACTGACCTAGTGCTTCCTGGTTACATCATGGGAAGGAAATGCCATGGCATTTCCCTTGCACTGAATAGCAGGTTTTGTGGAAGTAGAACAGGGTTCTGAAAAGTGTGTTTGTGGGAATGACTAATTTGGGTTGTCATGTTCTGTAAATGAAGTTAGTATGTTTATTCACGCAATGGAAATATCCAAGAGAGAGATGACTGAATATTACGTCGTTACCTCAGACTTTCCCCCTTTAATTTAAATAAAGAGAAAGTCTTCTGCCCCACTCACTCAAATTTTTTAGTTTTAAACATGCACACGTCACATTTCTTCACTTACTGAATGCATATGTAATAACAATACAGTATTGCTACTCTGTTCACTAAAAAGCTTGGGTGTATCCCTTTTTTGCATTCTCCATTGTAATGCATGCTGTGGTCTCTTAGAAACAGTATCGTGCTGTGGTGCCAGCTTAAAAATATTTAGTCTGCAGTGCAGTTCAGGTTAGTGATGAGAACTCAGATAAGAAGTCTTGTCTCTGTTTTTCTTGTTGACCTTGGAAAAGCTTTGTTTTATTAGGAAGTGGAATATTAACCCTTGGATTTTATCCAGAAATGAGTCCTTAAAAGGCACACATCTTGATTTACTTGTTTATATTCTTTGCAGTTGGGCAATTTTGCCTGATAATTTAAACAGACACTTTTCCAACCACAAGTTTGATGCCAGTTGCACTTTGGCTGGAAACCTTTAAAAATAATAATCAAAGTTTAGTCTTGTGGTTATCCACTTTTATTGGTCCCACATTAAACCTGTTTGTGTATGTTTGTGCTGCCTGGTGCACTCTTGAGCATGATTTCTTCAAATGCTTAACTTTGTGTTGTTAATGCTTTCCTGTTTTTATGGTTTTCAAGGGCGAGTGTTTCTTTAAAACCTGGCACTATTAGCAGGCAGAAGGGGATAATTTAATTAATTCATTATTGATACATAAATGATTGGAGTTTCATTTTTTGAGGTGAACAACGCAGAAGATAAAAGGATAAATTATTGTGGCATATGGATAAAGTTTAATACAAGTTTATCTTTCAGGAATGCATGAGAAATCATTTGCCAAAATAGCAAAATTTAGTGTCTAAGGATACTCATATCTAATTATATGTGTTTTCTGTTTATATTATTATATATTGTACACATAAATAGTATGAATACATATCAATATAAATACTGTATAGTTATTATATGTATGTATCGTCTATATTTTGTCTCTTTTACTTTGAAATAAATATTATGTATAAAATACATAATTAGATGTTACGTTTGGCAGTGGGATTGCTGCCAATAACACAGTACAAGTCACTTATTCCCCATAGGAGAATTTCTTAACTAAAATCCAAGAGTTTTGTGTTTTTGGACTACAACTCCCAGAATTCTTCAGGCAGCATGGGAAGAATTCCCTATGCAGTAACCATGTTACCTAGAGAATCCTGGGTATTTTAGGCTCAATTGCATGCTGCGGGTTGCCATGCATGTTTGCTTCTGTTGTTCTGCACTCCTACAATCATTAGGCAATCTTGTTATATGGGGCAGAGAGAGATATGTAATATCTAATTTTACCTGTAATTATTTAAACAGCCAGTGTTCTAATGTCTGTGCAATCTAACCTAAAAGTTGACAGGATAAAGTTAAGAGGCAAGGAAATGCTAATAAACATATGTGATTTCTTTCAAGATACTTACATGGTGCTTGTTGCTATCTTAAGGAACACACAGCCCCTATATCTTTGATTAGGAGGTACTCTGGCACAGAGAAAAGCCATGCTCTTAGGAATGCTGAAGACTCAGGACATGGTTGGTTGCTCCTGAGAACAGGATGGTAACTAGAGCGGAGCAACTGAGGCTTTACCCAAGGGTTCCAAAATTTAGAGAGCACACCAAAATGTTAGAGGTCTATCTACTGCTGAGTAGGAGCAGATATTTATTTATTTATTATTTTATTTATTTATTCAATTTGTATCCTGCGCCCATTAGTGTCACAACACTACTCTGGGCAGGTTACAGCTCGTACAATAGAAAACAAAAATAAAAATAGAGATATTAAAATCAACAGCAATAACCCTAAAAAAACAAGATGTTACCAACTACTGTAATCCCAGAGTGGACTGAGGAGAAAAGGGGAGGGAAGAAGAGGGGAAAGAAAGGGGGGGGAAAGGGCGGGGGAAGGTGATCAGCTGGGGTCGGTGTGGAAAGCCTCCCTGAAAAGCAACTTCTTTAATTGCTTCCCAAAAGTCCACAGGGAGGGGGCTAGGTGGAGTCCCTCCAGAAGCTGGTTCCATAAAGTTGGAGCCACCTGAAAGAAAGTCCTCCCTCAGAGGAGCCTTGACTGGGATGATCTCATGCGTTGGGCAGGTGATATTAAGGAGAGACGCTCTGACAAGTAACATGGGCCCAAATCATGGTGGGCTTTATGTGTGTCAGAATCTTGAATCTGATCCGGGACACCACGGGCAACCGGGGGAGGCGAGCCAGAACTGGAGTGATGTGGTCAACTTTACTTGCACCTACCACCACATTCTCCCACATTCTGGACCTGTTGAAGTCTCCGGATCAGGTTCAAGGGGAGTCTCGTGTAGAGGGCTTTGCAGTAGTCGATCCAGGAGATGATCAGGGCCTGTCCAGATGACAGCGCCTCTCAGCTCTGTTCCCTTTCCCCTTTTCAAATTATGAAATTTGTTTTCCTGATTTAGGGATAATATATACTTTTTTTCCCTCCTTGTGTCCATGCCTGAGAGTGGAGGAAATTGTGCCACTTGATCCCAAATAGCTGGTTACAGCTCTGGTGAGGATACTTTACTATGCATCTATCAAAACACTGTTCTTACAGGGAATGCATTACATGTGCTTGTAGGAACAATTTTAATCTACCCTGTTTCCCCTAAAATAAGACTTAACCTGAAAATAAGCCCTAGTATGATTTTTCAGGATGCTCGTAATATAAGCCCTACCCCCCAAATAAGCCCCAGTTAAGTGAAACCCCGCCCTACACCATTGTGCAGCAACCAGAAGAAAATGACATGACTGTATTTGAATAAATGTAGATTGTTGTACATGGAAAAAAAATCCCCTGAAAATAAGCCCTAATGCTTTTTTTAGAGCAAAAATTAATATAAGACCCTGTCTTATTTTTGGGGACACTCTATCTATCTATCTATCTATCTATCTATCTATCTATCTATCTATCTATCTATCTATCTATCTATCTATCTATCCATCCATCCATCCATCCATCCATCCATCCATCCATCCATCCATCCATCCATCCATCCATCCATCCATCCATCCATCCATCCATCCATCCATCCATCCATCTATCTATCTATCTATCTATCTATCTATCTATCTATCTATCTATCTATCTATCTATCTATCTATCTATCTATCTATCTATCTATCTATCTATCTATCTATCTATCTATCTATCTAATAGGTCGGGGAACAGGGGAAAATTACCCCAAATGGGGCAAAAGTGAAAATCCTGTGGGTAATGAGAAGAGAAACCTTGAATTAAGGCGGGGGGGGGGAAGGGTGGCTTTTTAAGGTGCTGTCTAGGTTTATCATTGCTTTCCTTCCAAGAAGCAGGCATCTTTGAATTTCGTGGCTGCTGTCACCCTCTGCAGTGATCATGGAGCCCAAGAAAGTAAAATCCGTCACAGTCTCGATATCTTCCCCTTCTATTTCCCAGGAGGTGATGGGACCAGTGGCCATGATCTTAGTTGTTTTGATGTTGAGCTTCAGACCATTTTTGCACTCTCCTCTTTCACCCCCATTAAGAGGTTCTTTAATTCCTCCTCCCTTTCTGCCATGGTTTTGCGTAGTCAATGAAGCAGAGGTAGATGTTTTTTCTGGAACTCTCTGGCTTTCTCCATAATCCAGCGCATGTTAGCAATTTGGTCTCTAGTTCCTCTGCCCCTTCACAATCCAGCTTGTACTTGTGGGAGTTCTTGGTCCACATACTGCTGAAGTGCAACTTTGTAGGATTTTGAGCATAACCTTGCTAGTGTGTGAAATGAGTGCAATTGTACGGTAGTTGGAGCAACCTTTGGCTCTGCCCTTCTTTGGGATTGGGATGTAGACTGATCTTTTCCAGTCCTCTGGCCACTGCTGAGTTTTCCATTGATGATGATAAAAAAAAGCACACTGGTCCTTTGATATTGGGATGTGGCACCGGGGTGTCTGTGACATGGCCTTTAACCTGGTTTGTTCCTTTTTGCACACCACACATAGAATGATTAAAGTGGTAGGGGAAGCCCCCTCCCCAATTCTGCGTTGGTTGTCTCTAGCAAGCATGTCATTGCTAGCACCACTCTGGTAGCCTCTAATGATGATTAAATCCTCTGTGAGCTAGCAAAAATTTAATGCAACTTGCTAGGCACGTTGGACACCTTACTACTCCCTATACCACATCATGGCTGGAGTGCAATGTGTTCCAGCAAAAATAGTGCATATCTTTATCAAATTTGGTGCCTCCTGCTAATTCGGTACACAGCCTGTGTAGATTCAATAATATTTTTAATTCAAATAATGTATGATTTCCTTCCTTTTGAATCAAGGGGGTAATGTTGGCATATATAAATTTTTTGGGGGGTAAAAGGTAAAAAAGTTCCTTGACCCCTGATCTATCTGGTCTGCTTGATGTTTTTTGGCCTTTGTACAATTCTCACTTCCTTAAAATTCTGCTGAATTTGATTCTTCTTTGATAGATTTAAGTATCTGATTAATGTGGTAGGAGTGTTATGGGAGTGTGAGAAGAAAATTAATATGTAATTAAATATCTGAACCATTCCTTCTTTAAATCAGACATGTACAAACTTATCTGAAATGATTAATTTGAAGAAATAATTGTTGAATCATATTAGCTATTCTAGGGCAAAAGCTATCTTTTGTTTTCTGAAGAAAATATGTCTTGTTTTGACACCACATTTATGAGTAATGGCATATTATTATGGCTGCTGGATAGTACATATATAAATTAGATGGTATAGGTAGATTCTATATGTGGTACAGTCATCTCACTGCAATATCTGTCTGTCTGTCTGTCTGTCTGTCTGTCTGTCTGTCTGTCTTCAAAAGAGTTTTTACCCCAGAATTTTGACTCTTTCCAATATGGCTAAGGTGTGCCTGCCGCATCCTAGCAGGAAAGGACTGTACTTCAGTCGAAGGTAGGGTTTATGGCTATACATGATTGTCTAGCATTTCCAAGTAGGGATGGGGAAAGACTGCCTATCTAAACTGGCTGCTTTGAGCTTTCCTCAAAACTAGTTCCCTGATACTGTTGGGTTGCAGTAACTAACTTCTCCATTCATGATTAATGATGAAGGAGGAGGTTGCAGTGCAACAGCCTCTGAGGATCTAAGTAGTATCGTAGCTGGCATCATGAGCTGTGAGACTCAGAGCCCTTTTTTGGATGCCCAGTCTAACTGCAATTCATTTGCTTAAGGAAGAGGTAACACTGCAGCATTAGGCTCCTTCCCTGCCAGTGTGTCTATACATGTAAAATGGAGGGGCAGACCTGTCTGTGTAGACTTGAAGAGGCCTAGCGACCTCTCTTTGTGACCAGGAGCCCTGCAAAACGTTCATGCAGACGGATTCCCCTACATGATTGAGAGCATATATGTGTAGCTTTTCTTCAGAAGTTGTAAAGCAGATATTGGGAGTACAGCTGCGTTCCACAACAGTTACTGTGTGTTTGTTCTACCTGGACTGAACATTTTTCCAAGAGATCACAAACATCTTTGGTTCTTTCCTCCACCGGCATTAGGAAAGCCAGTGTTTTCTCAGCTTAATCCCTCAAATTGAACACGACTTCTCCTAAACATTTATCGTAAAGTCCAGAAAGCCCCTCCCTGCTCCACTTTTAAAACAAAAGACTTTGAAGATCCCACCTGTCATATTTAAACTCCGCTCTCATCCATCCTGCCCTGCCGTTGATTATCTCTCCTATAAAATGTCAAGTAGTTTTATTCCTCCAGCAGAAAAGATTTCAGGACCTTTTGTTTAGGGATTAGAAAAGGCTTTTGGTAATCCTATCCTTGATATAAACAAGGGTGTGTTTCAGAAACCAGTGCTGCTTAAGTGACGATCTCAGAACAGTCAGTTGGTTCTGATTCTTGTAAAATAAGACGAGCGAAATATCAACATTTTGCATCTACACAGAGGCCCACTTTTTAATACTGCTTTCTTATTTATGGCAATTAGTTCAAGCTATACTGATTCAAGACAGCCAAGTTTGTAAAGTACTTTGAAATGAAGAGAGTGGGTGCTTTATAGATTTCTTTTCTGTTGTTGTTGCCATTGGTAAATGGCAGCGAAACCCATTTATAAGAGCTCTTTAATGTTGTATGGACTGGCTAGATAGCTCAGTGTTTTTGGTATCTGGCTGTAGCGCCAGACAGAGGTTGGGAGATAGATTCTCCACTGTGCCTCCTGGGAGAAGAGCCGGGTTGTGTGGCCTTCAGCAAGCTGCACACTTCCGGGATGATGATAACAATCTGTGAAGTACAGAATTGGAAGGTACCCTATGGATCATGGAGTCCAGCCCCTGTCAAGGAGGCACAGGGGAGAATTGAATTTCCAACCCCTGGTTCCACAGCCAGAGGCCTAAATCACTGACCTATCCAGGGTGTCGCCAGAAGAAGGGAACAGTAAACCACTTCTGAGTATTTTCTGCTTGGAAAACCCTGAATGGTTTTTTCCCCCTAAGTCAAAATTCACTTGATAGCACATTACTGTTGTTGTTTATTTTTTTTATTATTTATTTGTTTAATTAATTTATATACTGCTCATCTAGCTATCCAGGCCAGTCTGGGTGGTTCAGAACAAAAGGAACAACCATTAAATCATAACTGCATAAACATAATAACTACTCAAAATTAAACAAACATGGTGTTGTTGTTGCTTGATGCCAGATAGTAAGCAAAAGTGCCTAATTTTTTGAAAAATGTAATAAGATCTTTCATTTTATTTGCAAAGCTGTTGTAGACTAGGATGAATAGCCTGCAGCCTTAGCATGTTGTGTTCTAGGTCTGGCTGGCCCTGGCCAACATACAGTAGGCAACACTCAGGCATAATAGGAGCTGAAGTCATAGAGGAGGATGCAGGTTGCCCACCGTGCTGTAGACACTTGAAAATCATAGCACCTTTCATGATGTTAGCATATTGAAAACTGCTGTTAGTACTACTTGTAAGTCTGTTTAGCACTTAATATTAGTCTTGTTTAGGACACCTGCATTAAACATATGGGGAAGCATAGCACTCTGGCTTTGCGCAATGTTGTTCTTGTGCACAGAGAGTGGATTTCTAGAGAGGAGAGCCTTCTGTGCCGATAGAAGCTCTCTGGCTGATCAGGACTGCCGGTTTTCCAATGTTGCTGATCACTAAGAAAGTGATATAAATAAAGCACTGAGGCTGCATGTCTAGGTGTACATAAATTCAAAGGGAATAACTTTCAGGTAGTAGTGCAACTAGATGGTCATAGGGCTTGGGCTTAGTGGTCTTATTTGGATAGATGTGCCGTATATACTCGAGTATAAGCCGACCCGAATATAAGCTGAGGCACCCAATTTTACCACAAAAAACTGGGGAAACGTATTGACTTGAGGGTCAATAAGCCGAGGGTGGAAAATGCAGCAGCTACTGGTAAATTTCAAAAATAAAAATAGATACCAATAAAATTACATTGATTGAGGCATCAGTAGGTTAAATGTTTTTGAAGATACAGTGGTGCCTCGCATAACGAGCGCACCGTTTAACGATGAATCCGCATACCGATGCGGATTTTGCAATCGCTAATGCGATCGCATACTGATGTTTCTTCGCATTGCAAGGGGGAACAGCTGTCCAGCGGTTCAAAAATGGCCGCCGGAACACCCAAAATGGCCACTGGAACCACCCAAAATGGCTGCCGGAACACCCAAAATGGCCACCGGAACCACCCAAAATGGCCACCGGAACATAGGGAAACATCGTAGAACGGTGAGTTTTGGGCCCATTTGGAACGCATTAAACATCGTTTAATGGTTTTTTTTAATCCATATAGCGATGTTTCCCCATAGCGAAGGTTAATCCGGAACGGATTAACCTTGCTATACGGGGCACTACTGTACTGCTCTTCTGAGCTGCGAGACACACTTCACTGCCTGCAGAGGGAGGACTCATACTGGATGCTGTGCTTATCTACTGCTCCGTAACAAGATGGAGGGAGACGGAGGATGGAGGAGGAAGGTGGATACATAGAATATGCAGAAGGAGGAGGATGGGAGTGCCCTGGGAGTGGAAATGCAGTGTACCTAACCCAGGTCATTGGACCACCCACAAAGGCTGCAGGTGCCCGTAGATGAGCGGGGGAGTCTGGAGAACACCTGCACTGCAGGGGAGAACATGTAATTTTGACACTGAGTATAAGCCGAAAAATTGTGCTGAAAAACTAGGCTTATACTCGAGTATATACAGTATGTGTACTTCAGACAACCACGTACAATACTTCAGTCAAGAAAAACATAGCAAATATTTCTCTTTTCCCATACCATGGCTACCTTATGCTTTACAACATGTTCTACATTCCTGATGTTGATGTTATTTGGTTTATAGTCCCTAAATGTTTATACTATGTCTTGTTTCACTGTAGAAAACACACATTTTCCTGAGTTTTTCATTTCCAGAGTAAAACAATTTCGAATCATCTAATTGAAAATGTCACATTTCATATTAGTTCATATTAGTTCACTTACCCCTAATTTTTCAACATTTAATCATTCAATATCTTGCTTTATCATTTGGTAAGCTTATCTTGACTCCTACTTCTTCCATTCCATGTTTCTGTGATAATGGTTATGCAGCACCATACTTGCCTCTGAGCAGCTGTGCTAGGTACTTTACAGCTTTAATCCAGTTGCTTCATTAGCAACAGTGCTTTTTGGAATTATGTGGAATCAATGCATTTAAAACCAGATTCAAAGTCTTGCTTTGTGTGTGTATGTGCACATATTTTTGTCTCCTGTTTGATCCTGACACAGTCAGCTGGAAAAATAAACGTGCTACTGATCAGTGCCAATTCTGATTTTTTTTTTCCATTCAGAATAAATCTATTCCACACTGATTCCCTGTTTATGTATTATTTAGGCATAAACACATATATTACACTACTGTTCTCAAAATATTTCCCATCAACTCCACTGAATCATCTGAGCAGAGTTACTAATAATTCATTTATTATTCTCTAATGCTGACTTATGAATGATTTACTAGCTACAGCAGGAGAAGGCTGCATAATTTAAGAACAAAGCAGGGGTAAGGATTTCATTTTATAGACCTCAGTGCACAAAATACTTTAACAACAGAAATGAACCATTGTTATTGTTCAGGAAAGATATATGTTAAGGTGTTAGTTCACAAAGCATATCCAATGGCCATGTGTCTGGAGGGAAGCAGTCCTCTGTACTGGACCTCATTCTTGAGTTCCATATGTGCATTTGAAGGTTGGAGTAGAGCGAGGTTTAGAAAGTGACTGTTAACAATAATGAATTGGGGATATAATGACATCCTGATTGTGCCAAGCTCTCCCTATGATAGAGTATTGGGCTGCTTGACCATTTCTTAAGGCTGGATATGGTTAGAGCTGTCTGGAAAACTGCAAAGGGAGAGGTTGCTGTAGAACAAAAGGAAACTTTTATAGGAATAAAATATTCTGTAATTAGTCTGAAGGATACCAAAATCTATTGGATGGGAGAAGTTTGAAGCAGGCGTACAGGAGCCCATCACCACAGAAACACCCCCTAGCTATTGCTTGATATAACTGTATCACTGTATTAAGTTCATTGAGTGAATGTGTTCTTTGTATATATAACTGTGTTCCTATTACTGCACTTTGACTGCACAACTAGTGTCCATATTCCTGATCCAAGTGGAGCCATTTGATCTGTGTTTCTCAACCACGTCATCCAGCCCTGATCCCAATAACTTTGATTTTCTCTAGCCTTTCCTGTAGCATCCCTGACTTTTTGAATAGAAGATCACAGTGTTAACTCTCTGTTTCAACTTTTCTGCTGAGAACAAGGTTGCAGGATCAGAGTGGAGTTGATGTAAAACTTAAACATTGGATTTTTTTAACTATTTAAATTCTTTTAAAAATCATTTTTAAAATTTAAATTGTGATTTAAATCAATTTAATTTTTAAAAAGATCATTGGTTTTTATCCACTTGATGCAGAATTAAATTGCTACTGATTTCTTTGGGCCTCATTAACTACTGAGGATTGGTGTCTTCCATCCTTGCAGTGCTTCTGTTCATCCCAATGTTCTCTTTACTCGTCACGTCCTTTCCACTGACTCGTCAATCTCATTTAAAAAATAATAATCTGTAAATTCTGGCATCCTACCTTATGTATTTTAAAATTTGATTCTAAAACTATATTTACACTTGCCTTTATTGTTGTGTTACAAGAGTCGTTTGAATAATTGGAAATGCTGTTACAGTTAACACTTCAAAGATGCATACCCAATGTTAACATGCATTTGGAGGAAAGCAGTCATATATACTGCTTTCCTCCATTCTTGAGTTCCACATGTGTATTTAAAATTTGGAGCATGGCTTAGAAAGCTACTTATAATAATAATAATAATAATAATAATAATAATAATAATAATAATAATAATAATAATAATAATAATAATAATAATAATAATAATAATAATAATAATAATAATAATAATAATAATAATAATAATCTGTGTCAAGGCAATTTTGAGTAATGGCAACCCCTTTTCAGGGTTTTCCAGTAGAGAATGCTCAGAAGTGCTTTACCATTCTCTTCCTCTTAGGGAGACCTGGGACTCTGCAGCTTGCCCAAGGCCATGCAGGCTGGCTCTTCTCCCAGGAGGCACAGTGGGGAATTGAACTTCCAACCTCTGGCTCTGCAGTCAGATACCTAAGCCAGTGAGCTGTTCAGCCAGCTAGAAAATTACTTTCAGAAATAATTAATTATGGATATGACACTGAATCCTTCTATAACTGATTAGTAGGAGGATGGAACCCAGAGCATCATTTTATCACTTCTTAGCAATGGATGGTTTCATCATGTTGCTGAAAATAATCTTCCAAACTGGGAAATAGAATCTTTTAATTCCACCTTCCTTTCCAAAGGGAAGAAAAAAAAAGAAAAAGAAAGCCACGTTGAATATGTTGCACTTGCAAAGGCTTTGTTCGACTTATCAAATAAATTAGAAGAGATGATGTGAAAAAAGTCAGCATGCATAATCCTGTTAACATACATTAAAAGAAGAGTTCACGACGGATTTAATTGATAAATTGCTGAAAATGTCCCAGTAGTTTGGCTTTCATGTAGAATTACCGCTATGAATTTAGATATCCTTCCAAACAGGAATAAGTAAGGGGATCCTGGTATGGTTTTTTAGTCTGCCAAAAATAGAATAGTATATGACTTAATTACTATATAGCATTTTTTCCCCCTGAGCATAAAGCACACTCTGGAAAATGAATGGGGAATGCTGTGCTGTTGTGTAATATGTGATCCCCGTTCCCTGTGAAAATTGCATTTCGGTCTTTTTATTAACAGCAGCAGCAGCAGCAAGAAGAAGAAGAAGAAGAAGAAGAAGAAGAAGAAGAAGAACAACAACAACAACAACAACAACAACAACAACAACAACAACAACAACAACAAGGGGAATCCCAAACAAAGCACATAATTTTCGCAAATCTGAAATTGTTCATTTCCATCCATGAATGTTACTTGGAATTGTAATATAGGGATGCAACAGTTAGTGCATTTCCTATTCCTTTGTGCAATGCTTCTCTTCAATAATGTTCTGTATATCCCAAATCCATCTTGAAAGTTTCAGCATCCATCCCTATCTATTGATGATCAGCTGTCATTCACGGGCAGGGGGCCGTGTCAGAAACACATACCTTCCATTTCTTAAAGATTTCTCTTTGTGTAAATGGAGTTTCATCTCAATAAGTAGCAATATAAGAATGAGAATGTTGGTTGTAAAGACAGGAATTGGATAGTGAAGCCATGTGATCTGCATTCTTGTCCAGCAATGGGGATAACTAAGAATTAAATAAATTGAGACCATTGGAAATAAAGGGTAGTTTCTTCCTGATAAAAACAGTTTAGAGTAATCAAACTAGTGCATGTGCAATACTGACTATCTTCCTTATTGCTTTTCTCAAATGTAAATACGTATATGATTAGGCCCACAATATGATGCTGAGAACTAATGTAGTTGAGTTATGATGGAGGTGAAATTAGGAGAAAGGCACGTGAACGTAAGTGGAAGATTTGTTTTCTACTCTACCAGTTATCTTGGTAGAATGATATTTAAGACACAATTTTATGCCAGCTTTCCTGAATGGAGATAGTGCTACTCCATGAAGCAATTAATTGGAGAGGTGAATTCTCTGAATTTTTCCCAAGGGAAGCTGTAGTTTCTTATTCATGAATCTGTTTCCTGAAGAGGTTAATGCCATTTTTTGTTCTGTAATGAGAATCAAAATTGTCTGTGGTACAGTTCATATGCATTCCAATGGCTGAAATCCTGTTGCCCAGTTGTGCGGATGGTGTAACTTTTAGAGGTGAATGTCTATCAATTAAGACATTGTTGTCTTGTTGCCTGCAGTTACGCAATTCAGTACAGACATTTCCTAACTTATGGTGGTTCAGGTCTAAACTGTACAACAATCCTTACCAAAAAAAGAGAGGGAGAAATATTGGAACTATTGTTTCCTTTTTAAAAATTGATATTTAAATGTACAGTTTCCAATCTTACTTGTACTGTGTTGTCATGAACTAAATTTATTTCAGGCCGTGGGGCTTCTTTCTAAGGAAGGGTCCGTAGGATGAAAGCTGCTTTGCATGTTTTCATAGTATACAATGAAAACATGCTTAATTGTGGAATGAGGGCCAGTTGTGTGTTTTGTGGGAAAACATTTGGGTCTGCGCAGTTCAGTGCTTTGCAGCAGTTACAGTCTTGGTTGTTCATTGAGGCTTGCAGCGAAATCCTGTTCCCACCCCCCTCAGCCATGTACATGGAAGCCAGCTGTGTGCCTAGTCCCATTTAAACCCTATTTAAAACAGGTTCGACATATTTTAGGGGGATTTAAATGTGGGTGGTTACACGAGGAATGTGTAAGCGTGGATTAATTTGAAACGGGATCATGCTATTTTTTAGCAGCAGCGAGGTTTTTGCTTCTTCACCAGAGGTTCATTTATTTAAATGAGGATGGGCAATCAGTTCATTGAAATTGTCATATTTTTCTGTGTATAAGACTATACTTTTATCTAAAATCTTTAAACTAAAAATTGAGGGTCGTCTTATACACAGAAGGAAGCTGAAGAGAGAACAAAAACAAGTGGAGGGGAAAGCAGGGATCAAAGTGGTCCTGCAGTGCTTTGATCCCTGCTTTCTCCTCCACTTGCTAAGCCCCAATTAGATTTCTTAATTTTGGGTTAGAAAAGTGGGGGGGTCTTATACATGAGGGTGTCTTATACACTGAAAAATACAGGTAATTCCACATGTGTGAATTCTTATGCCCCCCCCCCTTTAAAATCCCTGCTGTCTGACACAGCACTATACCAGGTAGCAAG